>NC_142700.1:19450949-19528449 GCF_029339155.1 Prunus mume | reverse complement strand
CATCGTTGTACATCTATTTAAGATGGCGGTATTTTGATATACCGCCGTGGATTCTTTTGAAATTATGTGACGCCGGATACGAAAACTTGGTCGTGGTTATTGCGGAGAAAAAACGGCGAGTGTTTATTTAAACCGTCATCTTTACTTTCTATGCCGGTTGATTCATACCTTCTACCGTTGTTTGTGGGCTCCGAGTTTACTCTGGGGAAAATTTTTTTCAATTAGACGTCGCTTTTTTAAAATAGGTGTGTCGTGTTTTAAAAACAATCATTGAATTCCCCATTTTTTAGGTGTTTAATTTATTCTTACACGACGGTTTTATAAAACCGTCGTTGTGTTAAACCGTCGTCTTTTCAAACACAACGACGGTTTTCCATTAAACCGTCGTTTTTTTGGGGTCATCTTTTTCACTTTTTGTAGTAGTGTGCAAGAAGAGAAATGTGGGCTAGAGAGGATGAGAGGCGGGTCTAGCGACGGAGAATGGTTTGGAGCATGAGCAACTTGAGCCTTGTTAAACGAAAAAGAAAATTAATCAAATAACAGATGACGCGATAAGAAACACGATTGGAAACAAGATCGAACCACCGATAACACTGATGGTTCAAAGAAAAACCAAGAAACACACATTTGAAGGACCGAAATTGGAATTTATTATAATTATATGGCCGTCAATAAGGAACACATGTGCACCCAAAAGGTTTTAAAAACTAATAATTAGGTTCTTCCTGAAACAAAATTTCATAGGGTGATTTATGCTGAAGCAATTTAGAAGGAAAACGATTAATGAAATAAATAGCGGTGCGCATTGCCTTGGCCCCATCAAGATGAGGCATAGAGGCATGGGCTAAAAGAGTGAGCCCGTCGTCAACAATGTGACAATGCTTATGTTCGGCTAAGCCATGTTGCTCAGTATGATGTGGACAAGAAGAACGATGATGAATGCCATGATGAGATTGAAAAAAATCCTGAAATTGATGACTAGGGTATTCCCCACTGAAATTGGTACTTAGGTGACAAGGGGTAAATTTAAAAGATATTCAACTAAGAACGCAACAAACTTCACACACTCTAGACCTTGACCAAATACTCTTGCGACTAGTCAACTGTCAAATATAAATTATACCAAAAAATAACATACACAGAGCATACCAACATGTACCTGTAAGCCTAGGGAATTACTAGGGACAACCTAGGCACTCAGAAGGACCCGTCAATCTAGGCATCCCTTGTGCTAGCAACAACTATGGTGAAAGGGTTTGAAGACAGCATAATCAAGCAAACACCAAACAGCAAAAAAAAAAAGACTAGTCAACTGCAGGAACACAAACCCATAATCATGTGATGACTAGTCAACTATCAAGAACACAAACCTAGAAAATTTACAAAGATGGAAACCAGAAATTGTTCACCCAGAAACCCACCATTAGGAAAAATTGGGGGTTATCAACGGACCACGCAATCCACTAAGTAGAAAAAGATTCTTACAAAGGAACACAAGCAAGCTCAAGACAAACCTAGATCTATTTAGGAAGATGAGCTATACCTCCTTTGTGCAATCTTCTTCTCCAACTTAGCAAAGCTTGAAGCTCAGTTCTTCATGACAATGACAGCTCATTCTCTAGCTCATTCATCCCATGGCACCAACTTGCAAGCTCTAACTCAGACAGAAATCAAAATATGGATTCAAAGGAGAATGACCAATTTCTTCAAGAAACCATACTCTTGAATAAATCAATCTTGAATCTGACCTAGATTTATATGAGAGAGTGTTTGATCTAACAAGATGAAGTTTTCATATTTCAAATGCAGTTTTCAAAAAGAAACATTTTGGAAAACTTAAAGATGAAAAATATGAAGGTTACACTTGAGGAAGAAGAAAAAGCTTACAGAGAAACTTTCCAAAACTTGCCTACAAAAGTGACGGCTCCAAATGAGGAATTCTTTGGCTTTTACCAAAAAATTCATAGGTCAGAATAGACACAAGGAAGCTGAGAAAATCGTAGAAAAGGACCAAAAAAAAGGTTAAGCCCCAGCTGGAAACAGTGAGTTGGAAATCCTAATTGAAACAAAGGTTGACTAGTCATACGAAGGAAAGATGACTAGTCATAATCTTCAGAAATTTAGTGAATGCAATGTAGTGCAATGCAGAATTTACCTTTGTCAAACACATTGTTTTCCATCAGAATATAGCAAGATAAGAACACCTAGAGAAATAATTTTTAATCTAAACTTGAGCTTGATAAAAAACAATAAAAATCCTATTACAAAGTTGTCAAGGGAAGCCAAAAGAAAAACTCAAAATGCATACATTAACACCCACCCCCATCGGATTGAAAGGCCTTCACCATAGTAGAAAATAGATTTTCAAGTAAAGTTTTAAATTTAACGAAGTGAGAGAAAACCTTTGATTTCAATGTCATTGGAAAAAGCAAAAAGAACAACGAGAAAAATCATCAAAAAAATAAAACATAATAATTAAAACCGGCAATAGATTTAACTCCACACATCAAAGTGAATAAGTTTCACCGGAGAATAAGAGATAGAAAAAGATGGACTAAAGGGTAGTTTAACACTTTTACCCAACTAACATGATTGATAAAAATAACTAAACCTGTGGCTCGAAGATGGCAGTTTATTATGTGATAACAAAAATTGCAAAGTAGATGAAGTAGGATGACCAAGGCGAGAGTGCCACATGGAAAGGTCAACGTGGACACCTAGTAAAGCAACACGATCAGGCAAAACTTGAAAAGACTTATTTGCTATAAAAGAAAATGGATATAGGCCATTACTACTCTTGCCCCAGAAAGGCGTCTTCCTCGTCGCCAAATCCTCGATAAAATAACAATCAATAAAAAAAGTGAAGAAACAATGGTTATCAGTAGCAAATTTATGAACAGATAAAAGAGGAAGAAAGAGGACAATGAAGAACATCGTTAAGGTTGAAAGAAGAATTAAGGTGAGAGAAACGAGAGTGACCAATATTTTCAATAGGCAAACCTGTTCCACCAAGCACACCTCTAACATTGTCCGAACCATGATACTCTCTAGCAAGGGATAAGTGTCTCAACTCGTTGGTAATATGAGTGTTAGCACCGGTATCAGCAACCCATTATTGATGGCCATTGTGCGAAGGATGTTGAGTAGTCATGCCTTGAAGACGAGATGGCGGTGAAGGCACATAAGAAGCCTTAGAAGGACATACAGCAGTGATGTGGCCAAAACCATGACAATTGAAACATTAAATAGGCCCACGGGTAGAAGGAGGCCCAAAAGAGGAAGGAGTAGAGCCAGTAAGGCGGTGGGCCAATAACATCAGACTGAGCGAGGAGCGTTGTTAGGTGCGCCAGAAAAACTACAACCTATGGAAAAGCCAGAGTGTGAGGGCAAGATAGAACCATGATTGCTAAAACCTTGACCACCAGGACTAGCAAATCCGCTGTGATGGCCATAACCAAGACCACCATGGAAGCCACAGTGGCTGTCGCACTGTAAGAAGTCGGAAGTCGACGTTCCGCAAAGAGAAGGAAAGCTTCAAAAGATGACATATTGATGGGTGTCTCACGACCTTGAGCAGTGGCAACAATGCTTTCATGAAGGGGACCAACGTTGTTCATTAAAGGTAGTAATTAGTTATGCATCTGTTAGATTAGTTATATTTTTTGTTTACTAATATATTCTCATTTGTCGTTAGTCATGACAGCTCAGATAGCTGTTGTGTATAAAAGCCCTTTATAACAGTTTATTCAATAATAAGAATCACACTTCTTTCATGGTATCATCGCCTTCTATCTCACGATTCCATCCACTCTTGCGCTGAGTTTTCTTCCCAATTTTCTCTCGACCAAACACTTTTTGTTTCTCTCTCGGCTTCTTCCGATTCTCACCGCCTCTTGCTGCTCCACCGCCTCATTCCTCTTCTCGCCAACCAATCGCACTCGATTCCGCTTTACTATCATACCTTCCGAATATTTCTGGCATGGTGCCGATTAAACTGTGCAAACAATTATCCGCTCTGGAAGAACTTTTTCTTCCAATTCTTCATAAATTCAAGATGCTTGGTCTCATCAATGGTGCCGAGCCACCTCCGCTTCGCACTATTCTTGCCGATGGTTCTACTGTGGATAATTCGGTGTTTGATCTTTGGTATGATAAGGATCAAAGCCTGATGATTTCGATTATCTCCATTCTATCTTCTGATTTTCTCTCTCATATTGTGGGTGTCGAGACCTCCCGTGATCTTTGGACCTCTTTGAGAAACGTTTCGTTGGTCTTTCTAGGGCAACCATTCATCAATTGCGCTCTCATATTCAAATCCTAACTAAAGGTGATTCGTCGATGGTCACTTATTTACAGCAGATGAAGGAAATTGCTGCTGGTTTAGGCGCGGCTAGCCACCCCCTCACTGATGCTAATCTTATGGCTTACATTCTCGCCGGTCTTCCTGAGGAATATGACTCCTTTATGACTTCGATTGAAACTCGTAGTGATCCGGTATCTTCTGATGAGCTCCATGGATTCTTGCTTGGTCGACGGCTGCGATATTGCAGGCAAGAATCGTGCGGCTCTATGTCGATCACTCCCGAACTGCTTCCATGCCTACGCCGGCCGCTTAGAACAACCTCAATTTTCTCAAGTGTTTTCTAACAACCGAGGTCATGGCCGCTTCCAATCTCCTTCTCAATTTTAGCCTCGCCCTTTGAATTTGAACAATCGTGGTTTGCTTCCTACTCTCCCTATTTCTTGGATGCATGGCTCAAATCTTGGCTCCTCTGCTCGCTCGGGTTCCAGACCTCAATTCTTTCATGGCGGTTCTTCCTCTGGTTTTAATCTTTCCTCTAGAGTTAATTCTGGTTCTCCCCACAATATTGGTGTTATTACCTGTCAATTTTGTGACAAGCGTGAAATTGGTACTTAAGTGACGAGGGGTAAATTTAAAAGATATTCAACCAAGAACGCAACAAACTTCACACTCTAGACCTTGACCAAATACTATTATGGCAAGTCAACTGTCATATATGAATTATACCAAACAATAACATACACAGAGCATACAAAGATATACCTGCAAGCCTAGAGAATTACTAATGACAACCTCGGTACTCAGTAAGGACCCGTCAATCTAGGCATCCCCGTGCTAGCAACAACTGTGGTGAAAGTGTGTGAAGACAGCATAATCAAGCAAACACCAAACAGCAGAAAAAGATGACTAGTCAATCGCACAAACCCAGATGACTAGTCAACTATCAAGAACACAAACCCAGAAAATTTACAGAGTTGGAAACCAGAAACTGTTCACCCAGAAACCCACCATTGGGAAAAACTGAGGGTCATCAACTGACTAGGCAATCCACTAAATAGAAAAAGATTCTTACAAAGGAACACAAGCAAGCTCAAGAAAAACCTAGATCTATTTAGGAAGATGAGCTATACCTCCTTTGTGCAATCTTCTTCTCCAACTTAGCAAAGCTTAAAGCTCAGTTCTTCATGGCAATGGCAGCCTTCTCCAGCTCGTTCATCCCATGGCACTAGCTTGCAAGCTCCAACACAAATCGAAACCAAAATTTGGATTCAAAGGAGAATGACCAATTTCTTCAAGAAACCATACTCTTGAAGAAATCAGTCTTGAATCTGACCTAGATATAAATGAGAGAATGATTTAAGTAGCATTCGTGTTTCAAATGCAGTTTTTCAAAAAGAAATCAATTTGAAAAATTCATAGATGAAATATTTGGTTCTCTCTTGAGGAAGAAGAAGAGAAAGATAGCAAGCCAATTTTTCCAAAAACTTCCACCCAAAAGAGACAGCTGCCAAATGATCAAACTCGTAGCCTTTGCAGACCAAAAAATTCCTTAGGTCAGAAACCCACATGGCAGCAGAGAGAGAGAAAAAGAATAGGACAAAACAGTTTGTTATCCATTGGAAATCCTTATTAGAACAAGGATGACTAGTCATCCGAGAAACGGATGACTAGTCATCATTTTATGAAGACTGTTTAATGCCATGATATGCAATGCACAATACCTTTGTCAACTTGCTTGAACCTCCATAGAGCAGAAATTAGAGAAGAACACCAAGAAAGGTTTTCCTTAATCTAAACTTGAGCTTGATAAATAACAATACACATCCTATTACAAAGTTGTCAAGGGAAGCCAAAAGAAAATAACAAAAACCATACATTAACAATCTCCCCCTTTTTGGCTTTCCTTGACAACACACTCTCTAAAAACACTCAACCCAAAACCCAGCCTAAGGAGATGAAGAAGTGAAAGTACCTGCAAGAACAACCAATCTCCCAAGCACAAAAACAAGCATATTATCACAGAATTTTTAAAACAATATGCAATGTGGGGTTGAGAGTGTTCTCCCCCTTGTTGATAAGGAAAATGCAAAAAGGCAGAGAGATAGAGACAACATACAAGGGGATTAACTAGAAAGAAGATAGGCAGATATGAACAAGGTTAACAGCACATAACATAGATTGATGACTGGTCAAATAACACTTGTTCAAAACAGTACAAAACAACTCCCCCTATCAAATTGCACAAACTACCTAAGCAAAATGATCCCCACAATGTGATTACAAAAATGTACCACCCAAACTGTCCAAAAAATACTCCCCCTATCTATGACACTTCCTATAATATAAAGGAATTAACTTTTGACGTACTAATCCAACAAACTTTCCATACATAGTCAACAAACACAAAAGTGCATTAGGCTAAATAGAATAAGAAATGGAGCACAAGTTGCAAGGAATCATACCTTAAGCAATTAAAATCAAGTGGCTGAATTTAATTTCAATGTGTACACATTACACATAAAGAAACTCCCCTAAAAAGATAGAGTTTAAGCAACATATTTATCAAAACAGGGGACAACCAATGAATTTTTCTTTACACACCATGGTGCAAAATCAAGACAGAGAACTAAGATTTCAAAATTTAAGGCATCAATCATTGTCAATTTGAAGAAAGCACCAAGCAAGATGAACCATAAATTTTTGCTCAAGATTAAGGACATGTGAGAAAGAACACAAGACATAAGTCTCTAGGTTGTCCAAAAACACAACATAGCTTCCAAAAAAGCACAAGAAGAAACGAGTGGACTAGTGAAACGGACTAGTCACGCATGTCCAAATTTGAGGTGGCATCAAAAGACCAACAACCTCATAGACACAGCCAAGAATAAAAGAGAGCAAATCAATCAAGATAAGGCTTAGAAAGGCAACATTGATGTATGAAAATGATAAAAACAACCAGCAGAATGTTGTCAAAACACATGCATCTCAAAGAAACTCCCCCAACAAAATAAATTAGCCAACAATCCAAAACTCATATAGCAAGGCAGATTCTTAAGGATTTCAAGAATTATGTTAGGCTAAATCATTGAATGTGGGAAGACACCTTATTAAGATGACTGGTCATAGACCAAAGTGGCATCATCCAAACATGATCATACATAAACACAATACCAATGTTCGAACAGAAGGTGTAAATGAGACAAGGAGACACTACTACAAAAAAGGAAAACCACGACGGGAATTCACCGTCGTGTATTCTGTTTTCAAATGGTCGTGGAATCCACCGACATCTTTTCCATAACAAAACCACGACGGTGAATAACCGTCGTTGTTAAAACAAAAAACGTCATCAAAAATAAAAACCGACGTCTTTGTGCTGCAAAAAGACATTAAAAAACGATCGAGGATGAGAATAGACGACTAACTCCAACAAAAAAGCGTCGTTAAAAAGGAAACAGATCACAAATATAAATACGACGTCTTTACAATCATAATAGACGACGTTATTGACACCTACTACGTCACAACATTTCCCACAACCGTCGTAAAATAAATTTTCCACTTCGATTTTTCTATGAATTATGACGTGGAAATAGATGTCAGGGTCATTACTTACGACGCATATATTTACAGAGACGACGTTGAATTTGATAAATAACGTCGGTTCCAAATAAATGAGAGCCGTATTACAGAATTTATACGTCATATTTTGAAAATAAACGACGTGAAAAAAGATGGTGTCATTAATTACGACACAGTAATTTATAATGACGACGTTGTAGTCTATATACAACGTCGTCACCATTAAAAAGACTGTCGTCTTTAATAATTTATACGTCTTCATTTAAAATTGACGTCGTCTAATTCATATATCTTAACGTCGACAAGTTTAATGGACTTCAAATACCGTCGTAAAATATATTTTCCACTTCGATTTTTCTACGAATTATGACGTGGAAATAGATGTCAGGTTCATTAATTACGACGTATGTATTTACTTAGACGACGTTGAAATGAATAAACAACGTCGGTTCCAAATAAATGAGAGCCATATTACAGAATTTATACGTCATACTTTGAAAATAAACGACGTGGAAAAAATGATGGGGTCATTAATTACGACACAGTAATTTATAAGGACGACGTTGTCGTCTATATACAACGTCGGTACCATGAAAAAGACCGTCGTGTTTAATAATTTATACGTCTTCATTAAAAAAATTAACGTCGTCTAATTCATAAATCTTAACGTCGACAAATTTAATGGACTTCAAATACCGTCGTGAATTCATCCTTTTCCACTTCGTTTATGAAAGAACATGCGACGTGGTAAATTCATGACGACGTCGTCTTTTGTAACGTTCAGGTTAAAGTTCTCGTCTTTTAGACGTCGGTGTTATGGGATTGGAGTCGTGTTATTTTGAATTACATGGCGGTTCTTTATGCTTGTCCGACGTGTTATCCTGGATTACTGTTTCACAATAGCGTCGTGGTTCTTCATTGTTACTTTGCTTTAAGACGTCGGTAAATATATTGCGGTCATTGAATGCTCCAAAACGTCGTTATTTATTAGAACAGACGTTTGTTTTTCACATTTTTATCAAAACCGTCGTGTTTTGTAATCTGGAACCAGTAATTTTTGTACTGATTGTTTTGTGGCCAAAACCTGTATAATGAAAGTGAAGAAATCACATTACAATATATTACAAAATTAATGTCATACACTGCCAATTAAAAGCATCATTCAACCCATATATCTTCACACCTATCTCGAATATTTTGACTCCTAACTCAACCACCACTTCATCAAATGTGTCAACATTTGGCATCCCCCTAGTAAATGGCTCACACTCAATTCTCACATCACCTAAGACATCATCACCAATAACATCATTATATTCTCTATTAGGCATTGATAACACTACTGACCAACCACGATGCATCGGGTCGTCAACAAAAAATACTTGTTTGACTTGAGAAGCCAAAACAAATTGGTCATTCCTATGTCCAATTTTACTCAAATCTACAAGGGTAAATCCAAGTTCGTCCACTACAAGACTAGAAGTATTATCAATCCAATCACACCTAAAGACTGGGATTGTAAACTTTTGGTAGTCAAGGTCCCAAATTTCTTGAATGACACCATAGAAACCCATATTTGAGAGAATTGGGTTTTTATCCTTGGCACTAGCAACTTGCATAGTATGTGCAAGTAAATAAACTCCACTATTTTGAGTTGTCCGCACATCATCTTGTGCCTTGATGTTGAATTTAATACCTTTAATGAGATAGCTCCTATATAATGGCACTGCCATGTTTGGACCAGCTGCTAGCCACCTTAAATTTTCTGATCGTCATGATTGTCTTCCTCATTAAGTTCACTTTGAACCTGTAAATTAATCATAACTTAATTCAATCTAACATAGAAAGAAGAAAATTAAAAGTCAATATGTTATTCAATAACATATACCTTGAAGCGTAGCTATTGAATGAAAGTGCTATTGTGCTTATCCTGCAGCCACTTTGTTCTCTTTCTAAATTTTGGATAAGCGGTCTGGATGTGGATCATATATTGCCTACATGACACACAAAATTCAAGTATTACGGTCCCAAACATATAAGATAAACATAAGAAATAATTTAAAATGGAAACTTAAAGAATAAAACTCATACGTACTAGATATAAGGTAGGACTTCCTCCGTATTCTCCAAGACATATAGATGTGCTTGGTTCAGCAGTCCCGATCAACTACGCTCACTGTGCAACCTGATAATGGCTTTGAAACTCCCATTTTTTGGCTTGAAGGCACTCCAACTGTACTAACATCGGATAAATGCTCGGTACAAAACTCTACACTTCTTGACTATATACCGCTCAGCAATGCAACCTTCGGGACGAGTACGATTCTGAACATACCCTTTAGCACTTTCATATATCTTTCAAACGGATACATCCATCTAAAATATACTGGCCCACACAGACGAACTTCTCGACAAGATGTACTACTAGATGAACCATGATATCAAAGAATGAAGGGGGAAAGTACTTCTCAAGCAAACACAAAGTAACTACTACATCTTCTTCCAACTTATCTAGCTTGGAAACATCAGCGATCTTTGCACATATAGCATTGAAGAAGAAGCACAAGCGAGTTATTACATACCTTGCAGGCTTCTCCAAAACAGAACGAATTGCCACAGGGAGCAATTGTTGCATTAAGGTATGACAATCATGTGATTTAAGGCCAAGAAGTCTTGAATCTTGTAAAGATACAAGATTTTTTATATTTGAAGAATAACCTTCAGGGACCTTCATACCATAGAAAGAATTGCAAACCTCTCTCTTCTCTGCTCTTGACAAATTCCAAGGCCCGGGAGGCAAACGAGTACGTCTTTCTCCATACTCGGGTTGCAAATCAGTTTTGACCCCCATGTTCAATAAATCTAATCGAGCAGCAATCCCATCTTTATTTTTTCCAGGGATCTCCAGCAATGTACCAATGATACTATCGCAAACATTCTTCTCAATGTGCATAACATCTAGGACATGCCTCACAGGAAGGTATTTCCAATACTCGAGATCAAAGAATATTGATTTCTTCTTCCAACAAACTCTGTCACCATCTTCAACCATATGCAGCACTTCTTCTCCGGTTAATGGCTCAGGGGGCGTGCCATATTCAGGTTTCCCATTAAAAGCTGCACGTTGCCTCCTATATGGATGATTGATCGGTAACCATTTTCTATGCCCAATGTAACAAATTTTGTGGCCATTTTTCAACCTGTGACTAGGTGTATCATCGCCGCATATTGGACAAGCTTTATATCCTTTAACAACACAACCAGATAAGTTTCCATAGGCGGGGAAATCATTAATTGTCCACATTAATGCAGCTCTGAGTGTAAAGTATTCTCCATTATGTGCATCATACACTCCTCCAATCCCATCCCACAAAGATTTTAAATCATCAATCAAAGGCTCCAAGTAGACGTCTATATCATTTCCGGGTTGTTTAGGACCGGAAATCAATAAGGTCAACATCATGAACTTTCGTTTCATGCACAGCCATGGAGGGAGATTATATGTAACTAAGATAACTGGCCAGCAACTATATCTGCTACTTAGAGAACTGTGGGGATTGAATCCATCAGATGAAAGAGCCAATCTCAAGTTTCTCGGCTCATTACCAAACTCGGGCCATTTATCATCAAGAAGTTTCCAAGACGGGAATCCGCTGGATGAGACATATAACCGTCAATTGATTTTCTAGCAGCATGCCAAGTCAAACTCTTAGCGGTCTCATGTGATCGAAACATCCTTTTAAACCTTGGAATTGGAGGAAAATACCACACCACCTTCGCTGGCACACCCTCTTTCAAGATTGAATCTTTGCCTTCCTTCCACCTTGAGATACCACAATTAGGACAATGAGTTAAATCCTCATACTCCTTCCTATACAAGATGCAATCATTGGGGCATGCGTGCATTTTCTCATAACTCAGCCCCAATGCACACAAAGTCTTTTTTGCCTCATACATAGAGGCCGGTATTGTATTTCCTTCTGGAAGCAAATCGCCTTGAAGTATCAATAATTCTGTAAAACAGACATCACTCATCCCATATTTTGCCTTCAAATTATACAACTTCACTAATGCCGATAACTCGTGTACTTTCTACAACCAGGGTACAATGGTTGATCTCCA
Source organism: Prunus mume (assembly GCF_029339155.1). Lineage (NCBI taxonomy): Eukaryota > Viridiplantae > Streptophyta > Magnoliopsida > Rosales > Rosaceae > Prunus > Prunus mume. The sequence goes on along the minus strand of NC_142700.1, from coordinate 19,516,442 downwards.
TCCCCAATCACATTGGCAAACTCATAAGGATCAGATCCAAAATCACCAAAATCATTATCATCCATCTCTATTTCTTCGGACACAAAACTGTACCTACTATGGTCATCATCTTCTTCAACATTTCTACTAGCATTAGTAGTCGCTTCCCAAGGTTCTCCGTGAAATGTCCAATTCTTATAGCTTTGGTCAACTCCATTAAAGTATAAGTGATCCCTTATAATTCCAACCCCAAACAATTTCAAATTAACACATTTAACACATGGACAACGGATATGTGTGGTAGTTAGAAGATTTTCTACAGAAAAGTTCAAAAATGCTTCCACCCCTAACTCATATGCCTTCGATCTTCTATCCGAGTGCATCCATGACTTATCCATCTCCGACACTATACCCTATTATATATAATAAAGTGAAAAGACAAGCAATGACCATCACTATAGCAGATTATATAAAGTCTAATAGCAAGTAATATACAACAGAGACGACGGTTTTTAAACAAAAACAGACGTATTTGACATATATAGACGACGGATTTTACGTCGTCTAATTATAACCACGACGGTAGTTAAATAACACCGTCGTGTATAAGTAATAAAAACGATGGTTTAAAGTAAAAACCGTCGTCGTATGCCTGAAAACGCGTCGATATCCAGTTTATTTTCAAGATCCCAAAACCCTATTAAGAACACAACATAGACATGAAACCAAGCAAGAAACCAACATATACATGAAACCAACATATACTAAGCATGAAAACAATAAATCCATTCCCAATTCAACATAACAGAGAGTGATTAAAAGATCCGACAAAATGAAATCCATTCCCAATTCAACATAACAGAGAGTGATCAAGAAAACATTAAACAGAAAATCCATGAACCCATACCTCCAACAACATTATTAACAGATCGCAAAACATATACCTAAAACCCTTTAACAAAACAACGTAATATATCATTCAATGAATTTACAAGGGGAAGAGAGGGTTTGTACTTACAGGTTGGCAGAGCTCACAGATTATGACCAAATTGGATTTGACACAGCCTGGCCCAACTTTGAATTAGAGATGAAGTGAGAGAGCGAAATGTTATGTTGCGCGAAATCTGAAAATTTTAGGGTTCAGGGTTAGAAGTATAAAAATAAGAGCCAAATCTGAAAATTTTAGGTCCCGCGAATATTTTAAGAAAGCGCGCTTTTTAAAACATCGACCGAAAAAACACGCGTCGTTAAAATTTAACATTAAACATGACGCTTATTACATTAAGGACGTCGTGGTAAAACTATGTACCACGCAAAATCAAAAAAGGCGTTAAAACTATGAAAAACCACGGCGGGGTTAAGTAACTAACGACGTTGTAAATAATAATAAACGACTCACGTGTAAACAAAACGTCGTTTAAAAGAGAAACCACGTCGGATTTTTCACCATACGACGTAAACTCAATATTCCACGACTCAATCACCGTCGTTAAAAGTAATACCCTAAACTTTAAAACCATAAATTATATATTTGTAAAATTTAATTTTATAAAATTATTTATGGTTTTACATCCTAATAAATAACAAACATAAACCCTAAACCCCAAAATTATACTTTAACCATAAACCTAATAAATAACAACCTAAACCCCAAACCCTAAACCTAAACCATCAAACTATATAAGTGATGCTATGACTCATCAAAACAATTTTATTTAGGTTGGTCATTTTAAACTTTTATTACACAAACTGCATTTTTTTGGGTTTTAGGGGGAAGAAAATATATCAATGACTTCATAGGAGTTGAAGTTGAATTTTTTGAATTTATTTTAAATTTATTTTTAAAATTTTGAATTAAAAATAATAAAATATTCTTATATCAACAACAAACCACGGCGGGGTTAAGTAACTAACGACGTTGTAAATAATAATAAACGACTTACGTGTAAACAAAACGTCGTTTAAAAGAGAAACGACGTCGGATTTTTCACCATCGACGTAAACTCAATATTCCACGACTCAATCACCGTCGTTAAAAGTAATACCCTAAACTTTAAAACCATAAATTATATATTTGTAAAATTTAATTTTATAAATTTTTTTATGGTTTTACATACTAATAAATAACAAACATAAACCCTAAACCCCAAAAATTATACTTTAACCATAAACCTAATAAATAACAACCTAATCCCCAAACCCTAAACCTAAACCATCAAACTATATAAGTGATGCTATGACTCATCAAAACAATTTTATTTAGGTTGGTCATTTTAAACTTTTATTACACAAACTGCATTTTTTTGGGTTTTAGGGAAGAAAATATATCAATGACTTCATAGGAGTTGAAGTTGAATTTTTTGAATTTATTTTAAATTTATTTTTAAAATTTTGAATTAAAAATAATAAAATATTCTTATATCAACAACAAACCACGACGTTGTAAATAATAATAAACGACTCACATGTAAAAAGGGCGTCGTTTAAAGAGAAACCATGACGGATGTTTCACCATCGGCGTAAAATACATATTCCACGACCTAATCACCGTCGTTATAAGGTATTAACCTAAACCCTAATAAGCGACTTACTTGTTCAAAAGGACGTCGTTTAAAAGCGAAATCATGGCGAAATTGTCATCAAAACGACGTCTTATGTACGTCCCATCACGTCTAAATATCATTTTACGTCGGTTTTTTACATAATTATGTCGTTGGAAAGTTATTACACGTCGATTCGCATAATTTGTTTTTTCTTTTATATTATGAAAACCTCAGCAAATTTTCAGGGAAAAAAAGGATGTATATTATAGACAAAATTTGTACATTATATATTATAGACAAAATTAGTACATATAAAAATATCAAGTGTTCCAAAAATCCTCTAATCCATATGAAGGCAAACAAACTCTGCCCATTCTTTCCTGACTTCATCAATGGCTGCTTGGGGGTATGGCGCTTGATCTTTTCCCTTGGCAAACTGCAATCCATAAACAATGATTATTAAGCTTTACAAAATAAAAAGAAATTTAGACACAGACGACGTTTTTTTTTCATAACCGACGTAGTATATCGATTCAACGACGGTAATTTTAAATGACCGTCGTTGATAATACAAAAAACCACAAAAAATGTTTCTGAAAATTTTATTCTTACCTTCTTCTCAAACTCCAAGGAAGGATCCATGATGATGTCCCTCATGAAGCGCATCACATAATACCCGCATTCGACACTTTCTTTGGGTTGCTTTGGTGTGCTGGCGAGTTTTCCAAATTGGTGCTTTACGGCCTGGTCGCCTATGTAGGGAATTATAAATTTTAAAGCACATTCACGATGTTTTGCCCTCCTCATCAACCACACGATTTCCAGGCAGAGGATCCAGAAAATAGACGGTTTCCCTCTTTGCCCTCACAATCAGCAAGACCCAATGAGCGGCTGCACAAAAATAAAATAAAAGCGGCGGTTAATATAAAAGTCGACACGGAGGGAAAGCGGCGTTTATTTATAAAAACCGACGTATTATATAGTTTCACACGACGTAATAACTTAATCATCGACGTCATTATAAATTTATCACGACGATAATTAACTACCGGCGTGGTTAGTTGTTTCAAACGACTCAATAAATAAATAACCGACGTGGTTAGATGTTTCAAACGACACAGAATTAGTTAAACAGTTTTATAAGTGGTCAATTAGTGAAAATCATACAAACAAAATCCTTTTAAGGAGACTAACCCTGGATTGTAAGGCATCATGAAAATCTGTTCACCATCTGTTTACGAAGTCGATGGCTACAATTCGTGCTCATCGATTAGTGACCCAGCGTTGGCACTAACTTGAGCAGGGTCGATAAAGCCAACCATGCTGCACATATTTGCTTCTCTCAAAAGATCATATAAGCACCTAAATATATAAAACAAACGACGGTTATTTATACACAAACGACGTATTATACAATTTCACACGACGAACTGAAATAGAAGCAGACGTGATAACTAATTTATCACGGCGGTAAAAAAAGAACGACGTGGTTAGTGGTTTAAAACGACGCAATAATTAAACAACCGACGTCTTATGATATAATGTTTGATATTTGATTAGGACAAACCTCATATATACTGCAACCACAGTAGCCCCAATTTCTTCCATGCCTACAAACTGTGTAATATCTTCATGCAAGACGAAGGTACTTCGATCTGCACCAAACACCTCCTTCTCAATGTTGAAGGTCATGATCTTCCCCTGTGGCTTTAGTGTAGTTTCCACATAACCACAAAGGGATTGTAAGGAAGATGGCACCTCCACATTTGAATAATCAACTACTTCATTACCCTGTTTAAAGAAATAAAGCAAAATAAAATGACGTGGTAATTCATTAAAAACGACGGTTTAAATTAAAAAACGTCGTCTGATTATAATTTAAACGACGGTAATTAAATACCGTCGTTTTAGATAATTTATTACGTCGTAGAAAATAAATTCCGACGTCTAATGTGAAAACAAACGACGGTTTAAAGAAAAATATCGACGTCTGAAATGTGAAAAACAAATTAAAAAGGCAAAGTTATGAGAATATACCTCCTCGTCATGCTTTTCTTCATCTTGTTTTTCTTCTTTCTTCTCTTCATCATTTGTGTCTTCCTTTTGCCTTCATCTTTTTTCTCTTTTTTTTCTTCCTTCTTCCCTTCATCTTTTTTTTCTCCCATCTTCTGTTCATCTTTATTTTCTTCTTTCTTCTCTTCATCTTGATTATCTAAAGCCCCAGATTTCTGTTTTAAATAATAAAGAAATATATATATATAAGACAGATTGTACAGAGAGTAAAAAAATTAAACCAAAACGTCGTGGTAAGGCATAACCTAAGACGGTATGTAAGAATTATGGACGTCTTAAAATTATTAAACGATGGTAAATAATAAACGTCGTGGTAATTGTATATTACGTCGTTAAGGACTAAAACCGTCGTCTAAAAACCACAAAGTACGACGTCTAATGGCGTGTAAAACAAGTAAACTAAATACGACGTGATATTTAAATAAACACGACGGGTTATTTATAAAATCGTCGTGGTATGTTTTTAAAACGACGGGTTTATTCATAATAACGACGTCTAATGTTAAAAAAAAACAGAGAATTCAAAGTTCAGTTATGTTACCGTTTCTTCCTGCTGTTCCCCATTTCGGCAGTATCATCCTCTAAATGTAGGGATCTCCCTTCAGCCCCAGAACAACTTGCTTTATCAGACATTGGATTTTTGGGACTTTGCTGTAGACCTTGGTTTTGACAGGGGCTAGTTTTCGGTTTAAGCATGCTTGGATCAAAATTGGGGATGAGGTGGGAAAGCTGACTTAGTAAATGTTCCCTCTCAGCCTCTACTAATTGTTTGGTTCTAGCTTCCATCTTCTTAGTCTCTTCTTGAAGGACAATTCTTACACTTTCCTTCAATTGATCAGCAAACTTTACCCTCTGTGGTCTAGGTAAATTGAAGAATTGCCTAGGGGAAATCCCAGCACCTACCCCTCTTACTCTCCCTGGATGCTCGGGACCCAAAGCCAAGGTCAACACATCATTACTGCCAGTTAAACTCAGATGCCTTCAGCCACTTGTTTTTGCAATTCATCCTAAAACAAAGACATACAAAAAAGTCAGCACAAGAAAACACACGACGGTTATTTATAAACAAACGACGCATTATATAATTTCACACGACGCACCAATATAGAAATCGACGTTATAATATATTTATAACGACGTTAATTAAAACCGACGTGGTTAGTTGTTTAAAACGACGCAATAAATAAACCACCGGCGTCTTTTGCTGTAATTACAGAAAGCAGAGTTGTGATTCCAGATTTAGATCTTTCACGACGTTTTTGAAAACATTTCGACGTAGTAATAACATTAACACGACGAAAAAATTAACCACCGACGTCTTATGCTATAATTACAGAAAACAGAGTTGTGATTCCAGTTTTAGATCTTTCATGACGTTTTTAAAAATATTTCGACGTAGTAAAATCATTCACACGACGGAAAAATATAACATAAGACGTAATAAGAATTATACACAGTTTAATAAAAATTTAAAACAGAGTGTGTAGGCTTACAATTAATTTTGCTTTCTCTGCCACCTTTGGATCCGGGATGTTACCATGTTTGTCCTGTCTAGCTTTCTTCCATAAGGTAGATCGATCAATTTCTACCCCAGGCATGGTTTCCTCCAATTGATCCTCCAAACCAGCATATCCTTTTCGAGACAATCGATGATTGTACTCAAGTTTCTCCCTAATCTGTGAATGTTGAGAATGCACAGACTCAAATTCTTTGGATAACCTTGAAGCTACAAAGGCATCCCATTCTGCTTTCTCTATGAATTTATATACTTCAGGGGGTTGGCTTAATTTCTCCCTCTCCTTGATGTATGGAAGGATATAATGCCTCGTCAGTGTAGACTTGAAATCCTTCCATTTCTTGGCAGCAGAAGATAACACCGAGGTCTTGCCCCCTTGACCTACCACAAAAGCCATGTCAACGGCTTCCCAAATCTGCTCCTTTATATCATTGGGGATTTCAGCCCATTTCTTGTCCACAAGTGGGACTCTGGAGCGTGCCAACACACCAATGTAGGACTGCATCTCAGTATGTGCAGGGCCACATCCTTTCCCCCTTTTATTGTACTCAACAACTGGCTTGATTTTCTGCAATTTTCTCTTCACAACACGAGGCATTGTGCTCATACCTCGACCTGACTTTGAATCCTCAGAAATTGTTGTCGTCTGCTTGGTTCTGTCTCAGCAGATGAAACAAACTTCATCTTCTTCAAGGGCTTGTCTTGAGGAGTTACCATTCCAAGCTCCTTACCTCCATTTTTTTTGGAGCCAGAGTACTTACTTTGGTCTTGAGAAACCATGGTTACAGAATAAACAAACACTGCAAGTGAAAATATTTCGGGAAAAAATTAGAACACAAACGACGGTTATTTATAAACTACGACGTATGATAAGATTTTACACGACGTAATAACATAACATCAGACGTAATAAATGTTTAAAGAAGAAACAATATAAATGTTTAAACAACGAAGCGAAACAATATTAAATAAGACGTAATAAGAACTTATTACGGCGATATTTACTGACGTCGTGATATTCATATTAACACGACGTAAATATTAATATAACGTCGTGTTATGGATATTCACACGACGTGAATAATAAGCTACCGTCGTATTTATAAGAAACCAAAAACATTTTTCTTTCTCTGTGAATGTTTGATTGCAGGTTTAATTTCTCTGAAACATGGTTTTTGTTTTTCCTAATTTGATAAAATACAAAGAAAAAAAGCTTTGGCATCTTTTTATAGACGACGGTATCTTAGTATAACGTCGTGGTATGAACATTCACACGGCGTCAATAATAAGATACCGTCGTCTATATAAGATACCAAACCCTACTTTCTTTCTCTCTGTATTTTATCAAATTAGGAAAAACGAAAACCATGGTTCAGAGAAATCAAACCTGCAACTAAACAAGCAAATAAAAATTGACCGTCATTTTAAAAACAACTTAGATCAATTTTAAGACGACGCTAGGACGAGTGACGAACCGTCGTGGTCTACATATTTAACCACGTAAATACAAAGCTACCGTCGTCTTATTTAGTTGAATTAGTTGTGTTCAAAGTTGAAACTTTCCCTCTCTTTCTGTGTATTTTATCAAACTTGGAAAGAATAAAAATGATTTTCGCCAGAAAAAAGGTAAAAAGATTTTCAAAACAAAAACAGTATGAGCATGCAAAATAGCAACAAAAATAGTGAGAAATGAAAGCTTACCTTTTGCGTGCAATGAAAGCTTTCTCTCGGATTTTGGTGTTTAAGTTCAGAGGCGACGACGAAGACAAGAGGAAGACGATGAGATACTCGGCGATTGCTCGACAAGGAAAAAGGCGAAAAGTTTTCTCTGGGAGATTGAAATTTTTTCTCGGGTTTGGAAACAGTGCATGTGTAAGTCAGGTAGACGAAAAGTTGTATATGTATACAAACCGTTTCATAGTAATAAGACGGCGGTTTACATAGAACGACGACGTATTAATAGACAAACTACGACGTTAATTTGAACTTATGACGTGGTACATAAATACGACAGTAGTGTTGTAGGTACCGCCGTAGTAAACTCCTAAATAAAAGTCGATAACTCAATATCTCGCGTCATGGTAGAAATATTTAACACGACGGTTGTTTTAAATTTACGACGTTTATTTTTATAATATACGTCGTTTTATTGTAATATACCGACGTGGATAACACTAAACTAAAACGACGTATTATTTTTTTCACGACGTGGATTCGTTTTTAAACGTCGTTATGTGTAATATAACCGACGTGGATTTTATTTTTTTATTATAAATATAATTTTTTCCCCTTTTCTTATAGTTTATTTTTCAAAAACGTTGCCTTATAGATATAGTTTTTTTTCCCGAGGAAATTAATGTTCTAGAATTTGTAAAGTTTCTTTTCTAGGTGACTGATTTAAATCAAATAAAAATATAAAACAACGACTGTTTTTGTTATACCGTCGTTGTTTCTTGTCGTCTTAAGTAAGAATAAAACGACGTAATGTATTTGTTACCGACGAGGATTATTTTTGTTAAACGTCGTTATGTGTAATATAACCGACGTGGATTTGGTTTTTTAATTATAAATAGGGTTTTTTTCCACGGGTTCTTTCAGTTTTAGTATTCGATTAGGGTTTCAACTTCTTCTTGCCCCTTTCTCTGTCTCACCTCATCTCTTGGGAGGCAATTGTTTGAATGTTGGTTATCTGTGGTGATTGCAAATCACCAATTTTCAATAAATTGTCTCTCTGATTGCAAATCTGTGGCTGCCGTCGTGAAGTTTTAGGAGGCAATTGTTTGGATGTGAATGTGTGTGTGCGTTTGTGTAGATACACAAACGCACACGCATCATTCACTTCCAAATTGTCTCTCTGATTACAAATTTGTGGCTGCCGTCGTGAAATTTTAGGAGGCAATTGTTTGGATGTTGATGTGTGCGTGTGTTTGTGTAGATACACAAACGCACACATATCATCAACTTCCAAAATTGTCTCTCGATTCAAATCGAGCCGTCGTCAAATTTCAGAAGCAATTTTTTGGATGTTAATGTGTATGTGCATTTGTGTATCTCAAAGACACAAATACACATACATCATTAACCTCTAAAATATTGTCTTTCTGGTAAGATTATGATGAGCAACAGAGTTCCATCTTGTAAGATTTTCTAACCCTTGTGATCTCAGAATAATCTGATTATGTCGGCGGTTTTCTATATAAACCGTCGTGGTTATTTCAATTCTTGTCGTTAAGTAGATCTACCGACGTAGGATAACAAAATCCAAGAAATAAATTGTTAAAAAAATTCTTATTCAGACGACGGTTTAAATATAATGTATGACGTATAAAGTGGACAAATACGACGTTAAATTCTATAATACGTCGTTATATGAAAACCCCAACTTGGTAAGATTTAAAGATGTCGTCGTAGAAATACGAGAAAGACGTCGTTATATTTACCTTTGCCGTAGTTGTACATTAATTTAATACGGCGGTATTTTGTATTTTACCGCCGTGGATTTATTTGTAATTATACGGCGCCTTATACGAAAACTTGGTCGTGTTAATTTCCGGGTAAAAACGACGGCTTTTTTTGAAACCGTCGTCTTTACTTTCTACGTCGGTCGGTTCATAACTTCCGCTGTTATTTGTTGGCTATGATTTTACCTCTTGAAAATCCTATTTCAATAAGACGTCGGTTTTTAAATTAAGTACGTCGTGTTTTATGAACAGCCATTTGAAACTCCATTTTTTAGTTGTCTAATGTGTTATTACACGGCGGTTTTATAAAACCGTCGTCTTTTAAAAAACAATGACGATTTTCACTTAGACCGTCGTGTTTTTCTGGTCGTCTTTTTCACTTTTTGTAGTAGTGAGAAGACAAGTAAGCCTTTGTGCTTTGTTTCATAACCAATGGTCTTTCTTAGAGAGTGAAAATTAATTTTACCAAAAGGCACAAGAATCCTATTAAGCAGATGACTAGTCAATCATAATCAGTGGGAGCATAAGTTGACTAGTCAACGAAGACAATATCATAACAAGCATAACTGAATGACTAGTCAACCACAATCAGCATGAGCATATGTTGACTAGTGAACTCAGGCAATATCATAACAAGTAGCAATTTTAGTATCGACCTTGAGGATGACATGATTTTGGTTTTAAAAACACAAACATGAACTAGCAAATATATCAAGTGATCAATGATGTATTAGCTACTATAGCCTAGTCCAAGTCTTCAAGCACAGTAAGTAAGAGAGAGAGAAAATAACCACATGTGCAAACAAAACAATTGCAACTAACTCTGATGGATATAATATGAATTAGATTTCATGCTCAGAGATAAGGCAAGATGGACAGAGGAGATTTAGAGCCAAAAGAAAAACACAAGAGATGTAGAAATATCACTCTTGGAGAGACAAGTATATAATGAACCTTCAAGACAAACTCAAAGCATAGACTCAACCTACTTGAATTTTGTCACTCAATCTGGCCATTCATTATGTTTCTTATTTGCACATCCCAGACTTAAGTGCTTGAGTGACCCAATTTTGCGGCTCTTGCTCTAGATTCTTCAATCATATCACCTTATACATTCCTAGAGTCCTGACTACATTGGTCACACTTCCCTTCTTCTTTTTTTTTTTTTTAAAAAAAAATTTAAACAAATTGCCTAAGAGAGTGAGATAAGATATTAGATTATAACAACGATTGTCCACAATGGAATATCACAACACTTGTCTCACCAAGAGGACGAAAAAACACCAAAAAAATTTCATCTAATGGCTCCAAACTAGAAGGGGGGAATTATGCACAAGTCAGGCAAAGCATAAAATGATTCGAACTTCACACCATCAGAGATTGGAAGAAACAGATGTTTTTGACATTTGCACACCAAGTAAATAAAAATTTATATTTGACTAGTCAACTAAAACGAAGATGACTAGTCAACAATTCTGCAATGTGCTGAAGATAAGGAACAGACAAGCTAATCAATCAATTGAGCAAAGGCCAATGGACTGCCTAAGTGTGACATGTTTCTGAAAGTCCAAGGCCTTGGTGAGTATATCTGCTAGCTGTTTCTCAGAGGGAACAAATTCCAAAGATAGAATTTTGTCTTTCACAAGATCTTTAATAAAATGGTGCCTAATGTCTATATGCTTAGTCCTAGAGTGCTGAACAGGATTTTTACCACTCATGTTGTCACAATAGATTAGAAAGCATGATAGTCTTCCAACATTTGTCTCATCTAAAGGAGTTGAGTGCATCAACTCCCAGCTACAACATACTCTACTTCAGCAGTGGATAAAGAGATAGATTTCTATTTTTTGCTATGCCAAGTAACTAGGTTGTTGCCTTCATAAAAGACCCCCAAAGTGCTTTTCCTACCATCACTACAACCTGCCCAATTGGCATCACCGTACCCAACAAGATTGACACAAGTGTCATAGGTATACCACAACCCAAACTCAAAAGTTCTACTCACATATTTTATGATTCTTTTGACAGCAAACAAATGAGACTCTTTGGGATCACTTTGGAACCTCGCACAAACTCCTACACTATAAGAAATGACAAGTCTACTTGCAATCAAGTAGAGAAGGCTTCCTATCATGCTTCCATGGAGAGTTTTCAACAGGGGCAAATGAGCTAAGATTATGAGGGATTATGACAAGTTTACAGGTCAACTGGAACAGAATTGTCAAAAGTTGACAGGGCAATCAGTTTGCTAAACGTTGACAGGTCAACCACTAGATCCATACTTGGAGATTCTCCCTCAAGCATAGGAGATAAAAGACCACAAAAACACCTGTTTAAGATGTAACAAGTTGTATTTACAGCTTCAGCCCACAAATGTTTAGCAAAATTTTTGTTGTAGAGCATCACCCTAGCCATCTCAACAAGAACTCTATTTTTTTTTTCTCTCCACAACAACATTTTGCTGAGGTGTAGTAGATGCAGAGAACTCATGCTTAATTCCCATCTCCTCATAGAATTTCAGAAACTGAGAATTATCAAACTCATAACCATGATCTGTTGTAATTCTAACAAGAGGCAGATGACTAGTCATCTTAACATTTTGTAAAAGGTAGCATACAGATTTAAACCTTTGAAAGGTTTCTGATTTTTCAAGCAAGAATGAGACCCAAATAAACCCAAAGAAATCATCTACAATGGCTAGGATGTATTCCTTGCCACCAAGGGAAAAGGTTTGGATAATATCAACAAGATAAATGTGAACAAGTTCAAAAGAACATGAAATTTTGTTGATCACCCAAGATTCAAGCACTGTGAGAGAGATGATTGAAAGACATGCATGCAATGACCACATTTAAAAAAAATTAAACAAATGAATTCTAATCAAACAAAAGAACAAGGTGCAAATGCATGACAATGTATCTAGACTCCATGAAACACACACAAACAAGAGAATGGTCTAGATACATAAGATAAAGAAACTAGTCACCAACATGAGAAAGAACATGGTCTTCCTTCTTGATCCAAACTTGCTTTACTTTTGAGACTTTATGAGGCAAAGAGATCACCTTAGGAATTTTGACAACTTTATAAAGAAGATCATTCACTTGAGTTTGAAGTGAGTCATCATTTCTTGAAATGAATAAAAGGCTTTTGCTCAAAATTCCTAAGCTCAAAACACTTTGGTCTAATGTGTCCTAATGTGCCACAATGATGGCATGTAGGAATGAACCTTTTTGGTTGTTGAAAACCAAATTTTGCAATTGAAGAATGTTTATCTCTTGTATAAATAACAGATTTTGCAAGCTCACATGTTTTAAGAGATGGAACATGGTTCTTAAAGTCATTTGCGTTGGTTGCTCTAGACACATTCCTTAGAGCATTACACCTAGGTCGAATGTGACCTTTCACACCACAATGGTAACAAGAAGGAATGAATCTTTGAGTCCTAGTTGGCTCTAAAACATCAAACTTTGTATTTGACTCCTTGACAAATGTGGTCAAAGGAGGAGGAACACATGAACTAGAATAACCATAACCAAAAGCTATTTTGTCTCCATGAACCTTACCCATATTCAACATTTTATTCACCTTTTTATCCCCTATGGTAAGCTTGATCACCGTGTCATTTGCCTCATTTATCTGAGTCAACAAATTCTTGTTAGAGGCTTGGAAAACTAAGTTGTTTTCCTTGAGCACATTCAATTGGTTTGAAATGTCATTTTTAATGACAATCAATGAATCCCTTTCACTCTCCAAGGTCTCAACATTTTCACTCAATTCATTATTTGCTTCTTTAAAAGTGCAATTAAGAATTTCCAGGATCTTTACCTTCCTTTCAAGTAAGAAATTTCTTTCCTTAAGCTTGGAAGTTTCAGTAAAAAGAACATCATACTTTTCACATATACGCTAGTATGACTGGTCATCCTGCCTATCATCTCTAGACACAGATTGATTTCCTGAATCAGTTTTTCCTTCCTTAATTACATGAACTCTAGCAAGGCTAGAGTTATGAATAGAACCAACAAGGGCAAAAATTTTTGCCTCTTCAAAAGATGAAGTGATATAGTTATTGGAATCATCACTATCATTATCACTCCATTGTGCACTAATTGACTCTTCTCTCCCATTAGACTCTATCATGTGGTTATTTGCACATTCCACATCAATGTGACCAGCACCACCACATAGGTAGCACTTTATAAGACCCTTCAAACTTTTGTCCTCCCTAAAGCCATAAAAGTCGAAAAAATATATCTCCTTAAAAACATTGTCTTGAGACACACATGTAGACAAACTAGGAAGATTTTGACAATTCCTAGTGACTTTGGTTTTATCTTTGACAACCCTTCTATATTTCTGAACAAACAAGGCAAGCTCATCATGAATGCAAGAAGCAATTTGATCCATTTTTTTATGTTTGCACACCTAATACCAATTAGCACCCTAAGGATCTCTCTATTTATGTTAAGAGCTGGTGCTCTGATACTAATTGAAATTGGTACTTAAGTGACGAGGGGTAAATTTAAAAGATATTCAACCAAGAACGCAGCAAACTTCACACTCTAGACCTTGACCAAATACTATTATGGCAAGTCAACTGTCATATATGAATTATACCAAACAATAACATACACAGAGCATACAAAGATATACCTGCAAGCCTAGAGAATTACTAATGACAACCTAGGTACTCAGAAGGACCCGTCAATCTAGGCATCCCCTGTGCTAGCAACAACTATGGTGAAAGTGTGTGAAGACAGCATAATCAAGCAAACACCAAACAGCAGAAAAAGATGACTAGTCAACTGCACAAACCCAGATGACTAGTCAACTATCAAGAACACAAACCCAGAAAATTTACAGAGTTGGAAACCAGAAACTGTTCACCCAGAAACCCACCATTGGGAAAAACTGGGGGTCATCAACCGACTAGGCAATCCACTAAATAGAAAAAGATTCTTACAAAGGAACACAAGTAAGCTCAAGAAAAACCTAGATCTATTTAGGAAGATGAGCTATACCTCCTTTGTGCAATCTTCTTCTCCAACTTAGCAAAGCTTAAAGCTCAGTTCTTCATGGCAATGGCAGTTCCTTCTCCAGCTCGTTCATCCCATGGCACTAGCTTGCAAGCTCCAACACAAATCGAAACCAAAATTTGGATTCAAAGGAGGATGACCAATTTCTTCAAGAAACCATACTCTTGAATAAATCAGTCTTGAATCTGACCTAGATATAAATGAGAGAATGATTTAAGTAGCTAGATGCACATTCGTGTTTCAAATGCAGTTTTTCAAAAAGAAATCAATTGGAAAAACTCATAGATGAAATATTTGGTTCTCTCTTGAGGAAGAAGAAGAGAAAGATAGCAAGCCAATCTTTCCAAAACTTCCACCCAAAAGAGACAGCCGCCAAATGACCAAAATTGTAGCCTTTACAAACCAAAAAATTCCTTAGGTCAGAAACTCACATGGCAGCAGAGAGAGAGAAAGAAGAATAGGACAAAACAGTTTGTCATCCAACTGGAAATCCTACAGAGCAAGGATGACTAGTCATTTGAGAAACAGATGACTAGTCATCATTTTATGAAGACTGTTTAATGTCATGATATGCAATGCACAATACCTTTGTCAACTTCCTTGAACCTCCATAGAGCAGAAATTAGAGAAGAACACCAAGAAAGGTTTTCCTTAATCTAAACTTGAGCTTGATAAATAACAATACACATCCTATTACAAAGTTGTCAAGGGAAGCCAAAAGAAAATAACAAAAAACCATACATTAACAAAGCGTAGTCATGGTGCTTCTACCTACCGCAAACTAGGTCGTCTTCTCCATCAGACCTCCTCTGCATCCTCTGCTCCGTACTCTGGCTACTATGTCAATCCTTAACCTCAATCTCCTTCGCCTGGTTCTTCTACTTCTTGGATCATGGACACTGGTGCAACTGCTCATGTCACTACTAACAATTATCTTCAAAACTCATCCCTTATACTGGTTCTGACTCCCTGCAAGTTGGAGATGGTAATTGTTTACCTATTTCTCACATTGGTTATTCAATCATTGAAACTCCCTCTGCTCAATTTTCTCTTCGAAATATTTTACATGTTCCACATATAACTCAAAATTTGATGTCGGTTCAAAATTTCTTGGAAGATAATCAATGTTCTCTAACTCTCTCTCCTTCTGAATTTGTCATTAAGGACTTGGCTACATAGAAGATGCTTTACCATGGTCCACTTAAGGACGGCATGTACTAGTTGACTGTTGGTGTTGGCTCTTCAGTTGAAGTTGCAAGGACATCTTTATGTGCTTCTTTTGTGGTAAATAATAGTGATTTATTCACTTGGCATCAGAGGTTAGGTCATCCTTACTCTTCTATTTTTCGCCAAGTAGTTGGTAGAAATAAGCTGCCTTTAACTGGCTCTTTTACCTCTCAAGTCCTATGCTCTGCTTGTGTGCTTGGCAAAGCTTCAAAGCTTCCTTTTCATAGTTCAGTATCTAGAACTACTAAGCCTTTGGAACTGTTGCATTGTGATGTATGGGGGCCTAGTCCTGTGGCTTCTGTTTCAGGCAATAAATACTACATTCTTTTTCTTGATGATTTTACCAAGTATGCATGGATTTATCCAATGAAATTCAAATCAGATGTTTTGGCTGTTTTTAAGATCTTTCATGCTAAAATGGCAAACTTGTTTGATTCTAAGATCAAAACACTTAGAAGTGATTCAGGTGGAGAATTCTTAAGTTCTCAATTTCAATAGTTTCTTAATCAAGAAAGTATTGTTCATCAATTAAGTTGTCCACACACACCTGAGCAAAATGGTGCTGCAGAAAGAAAACATAGGCATATTGTCGAGTTAGCCCGTACATTATTGGCTACTTCTAAAGTTCCCTTTCAGTTTTGGGTTGATGCCTTCCTTACTGCTGTCTACCTTATCAACAGATTACCTTTTAAGTCTTCCATCATTTCTCCCTTTGAACTTCTCTTGACTCCAAACCCAATTATACGTCTCTTAAAATTTTTGGTTGTCAATGTTTTCCTTGGTTAAAGCCTTACAGTCCATCCAAGCTCCACCCCAAGAGTTTGTCCTGTGTTTTTTTGGGTTATAGTCTCAATCATTCTGGCTATAGGTGTCTTGATCCTACCACCGATCGGGTCTATATCTCTAGGCATGTCATTTTTCATGATCTGTTTCTTAACACCTCCTCATCTTCCTCGGCCTCTATTCCTATTTCTTTTCCTATGATTCCTCTTACTTTGCTTTGGTTTCCTTGGGTTTTCTATCTTCTCATTCAGATTCTTCTCTTTTCATTAAATCCGATGGTGGTGCCCTTGTTCTTGTTTTGGTCTATGTTGATGATATCCTAGTTACTGGGAATTGCAACACTGCCTGCAGATCTCTTATTTCTCTTCTTAGTGCCAAGTTTCCTGTTAAGGATCTTGGTCCTTTACATTACTTTCTTGGGTTGGAAGTTCACCGCTCCAGCAAGGGTATTTTCCTTTCTCAAACCAAGTATGCATGTGATCTCCTCGAGAAAACATATTTTATTGGTGCCAGTCTCTGTTCTACTCCTCTTGGCTCTTACAAGTTGGATAACTCTGGTGACATTCTTGCTGATGCTACCTTTTATTGCTCTACTGTTGGAGCCCTTCAGTATCTCACTTGGACAAGGCCAGACCTCTCCTTTGCAGTTAATCTAGTCTTCCAGCATTTACATCAGCCTCGCTCTAATCATTTGGGCGTTGTCAAACAAATTCTTTGTTATCTCAAGGGTACTCTTGATATGGGAGTTTGGTTTACCAAGGGTTCTCTTAGTTTACACACTTTCACGGATGCTGATTGGGCAGGATTTCCCATTGATCGGAGGTCTACTAGTGGCTGGTGCATCTATCTTGGTCACAATTTAATCTCTTGGTCCGCTAAGAAACAACCAATTGTCTCTCGCAGTTCTACTGAAGCTGAATATCGTGGCATTGCCATGACTGCTGCTGAGCTGATTTATCTTTCCAAATTATTCAACGACATTGTTTTCCAACTGTCCTCTGTTCCTCTTCTTTGGCGTGATAATCAGTCAGCCATTCATCTTGCTTCTAATCCCGTTTTTAGTGCAAGAACCAAACATGTCGAAGTTGATTATCATTTCACTCGAGAGTTAGTTCAACACGGCTTCTTACAAATTCGGTTTGTTTCCTCTGCAAATCAGCTTGCAGACATTTTCACGAAACCTTTATCTACTGCCAGACATGTCTTTCTTCGTGACAAGCTTACAATGTGTTCTCCCCCTTTCAACTTGTGGAAGGCTAAAGGCAGTAATTAGTTATTCATCTGTTAGATTAGTTATATTTTCTGTTTACTAATATATTCTCATCTGTCATTAGTTATGACAGCTCAGCATAGCTATTGTGTATAAAATCCCTTTGTAACAGTTTATTCAATAACAAGAATCACACTTCTTTCATTCATAACCACAACAAGGAGTTCATAATAAGAAATGGGAGCACCAGCAAAAGCCAAGTTATCGACAATAAAGTTAATGCAATCAAGAAAACCGATGATGAAAGAATCACCACGGGTCGTGCAAAGCAAATCACTGCGTAGTTGAAGAAGACTATTTTGATTCGGAGAAGCGGAAAGAGTCTTAAGCGCCACCCAAGTGTCACGACCGGTGGTTTTGGTAGCAATGGTGGTGAGGACCTTATGGTGAAGAGAACCATTGAGGAGAGTTAGAAAAGCTGATTTTTCTGGACCCAGTCATCATACTTGGGTTTGAGGATGAGAGACAGAGGAGAAGAATCATCATTCTTAGCCTTGGGATCGAGAATGATCAGAGGAGGACACATCCCTAAACCATCAAAAAAGCAGAGCTAGCGATGGCTGCGAAGAACAGGAACAATCTACACTAGCCATTTTGGACTAATCAAACACTTGGCAGAGCCCTTCGAAAATAAAGATTTATATATCCTAGAGATTCCAAGTTATCCTTTGAAAATAAAGAATAGAAAATGTGGAACGATCTCACCTTTGTTAATTGAGGTTGTTAATTTTTAAGTACTGCTGGAAAAGGATACCAATCAGTTTTGTTTTGTTTTTTTTTTTTGGGTCAAAACCAATCAGATTTAGAAAGCGTGCAATCTGACCAAAGCATTGACATTTTGTTTTGTATACTATTTATTTCAAGTAAATTGATTGCTCCAAAGCTACCTCTGACAAAATATTTATTTCAAGCAATAATACTAGACCTTAAGACAACTATCACAGAACAGCCATCCTTAGACAAATAGCTCTTAAATATTATTAATTAAAAGAAAAGGATACTAATCAGTTGAGAGAATCTTTGCATCAGAAAAATAATAATAATAATAATTTAGGAAGAAGGTTGCTACATCATTTCTTATACATAGATGTCAAATGCATGAAGGTTCACCAAAAGCCACTACAATCCAAAGTAACCTTTGTTTTCCACATGGAGATTCAGTGCCCTTCCTTCCAAGTCCTGTTGGCCTTCTTGCTCTTTATGATCATGGTACTGAAAATAGGGAAGATCAGAGGCAAAACCAAGTGCTCAGCCTCAAATCTACTGCCAGGGCCATGGAAGCTACCCATTATAGGAAACCTGCACCAGCTCGCTGGCTCTCTACCACATCAAAGACTAAGAGACTTGGCCAAGAAATACGGACCGCTTATGCACCTAAAGCTTGGAGAAGTTTCCACCGTAGTAGTTTCATCAGCCGAGTTTGCCAAAGAGGTGATGAAAACCCATGATCTTATCTTTGCATCCAGGCCCCATGTCCTTGCCATAAGGATCTTGTCTTACGATTTTACAGACATTGTCTTTGCACCATATGGTGAATACTGGAGACAATTACGAAAAATTTGCACTCTAGAGCTTTTAAGTGCAAAACGTGTTCGATCTTACCAACCTATTAGGGAAGAAGAGGTACGGAATCTCATTAAATCGATTGCCTCCAGAGCAGGATCACCTATCAATCTTACACAGGAAATTTACTCATCGACATATACCATCACTTCGCGAGCAGCCTTTGGTAAAAAGAACAGGGATCAAGAAAAATTCATATACATTGTGAAGGAAGTTGCAAAGGCAGCATCTGGCTTCGCTCTTGCAGATATTTTTCCTTCTGTCAGTTTGCTTCATCTCTTAAGTGGAATGAGGCCTAAACTTGAGAAGCTGCATAAAGAAGCTGACAGGATAATGGGAAACATCATCAAAGAACATCAAAGGGATATGGTCAATACAAAAAGTGGCGAGGGTGAAGCAGAGGAAGACCTGGTAGATGTTCTCCTTAAATTTCATGATCAAGGAAATGAGCTTGAGTTTTCCCTAACTACTGAGAACATCAAAGCAGTTATCTTTGTAAGTACACACACTTTCCCTTGATATCAAGCTTTAATAAGTCAAATCACATTTTCAAATTTCATTTTTTTTACCCCAAAAACTATATCAATGTTTTTCTTAATCTATGACATCAATCAACTTTTATCTACTTTGGTATCGAACCCTTTGGAGCCACACACCGTGGGATGGTTTAGTCTCTGGTACACATAGTCAAATATTGTCTGGTTTGGACTTAACCCAACCTCACAAACTTAAATAGGCCTCAAACTTTTGGAAATATAGATATGACAATTCACTTTTAACTTCACTAGGCATTGTGAGACTGAATAGTTGTGTCACCTCACCATATCTTCCAATCATGTCGACTGCGTCAAGTAACCTTGGCTACCATGGTGAAGGGATCTTGGGTCTCTGATGCAGTTCAACTAGAATTTGCAGAGAATTGGGATTGGAATAACAAGATACAAGCTAAAAGAGAAGCTTTGACAGCTAACTCAATGGTTTTTTTATTCAAACTTGGAATACAAGAGTTGTCCATACAACATACTTATAGGAGATAATCTCAAACAGAAGATTAAAACCATATTTAATGACTGACAGCAAGTCCTAGGTCCCAGCCCAACAAACGTAGAGTTCCCAAGTTATTGAATATACTCATCTTGAAACCTGATAGGTTTCCTAGCATCTGTCTTGGGCCTATTCCTGGCTATGCTAGAATCATTAAGTGATTAGGCATTGTAGACACACTACAAGTAGTGTAGTCACAAGGACGAAAGAAAAAATATGGCTGGTCTTTCTCATCGACTTACCTCTACGGACACCAAAAAATTGAGCTATAATCTAGTAAGCAAATTCAGCTAATCCCTTACATCATTCCCCGCAGCCGTCCAAAGCTTCTACAACTAGTTCTTCAAGCACAAGGGGCAACATTGTAATCTTTTATTCGAACCATATAACAACTTATCTACTTGGAAAAGCTGGTTAAAATTCTTCCTGCATTCTAATCATACATTATCTTAAACTGTTGATTGAAACTCCAATGTGCAGCATTTTCATGATGAGTGATTTACTGATGAGAGTGTTTCACATGTGTCTATTGTTCTCCATAATCATTACCTGATATTTAAGACACTCTTATAAGTCAACATTTATAACTTGTGAATGAGCTTGCTTGGGTACATGAATAATGGTTTCTTCTTTTAAGATTATTTATAATATTTTTCTATTTACTTAGAATTGTTTGCAATTCATAGAGGAAACTAGTTTTTATCATTTAATAAATTAATTACTTTCAGGATATTTTTGCTGCTGGGAGTGAGACATCATCTACAGCTGTAGATTGGGCAATAGCAGAAATGATAAAAAATCCAAGGGTAATGAACATGGCACAGAATGAGGTGAGGGAAGTGTTTAATAGAAAAGGACAGGTAGATGAAACATGCATTAGAGAGATGAAATATTTAAATTTAGTCATCAAGGAGACACTGAGGTTACACCCCCCGGCTCCCCTGTTACTTCCAAGAGAATGCAGAGAGAAATGTGAGATTGATGGATATGAAATACCTGTGAAATCCAAGGTAATTGTGAATGCATGGGCAATTGGTAGAGATCCCAATTACTGGAATGAGCCTGAAAGCTTTAATCCCAATAGGTTCCTCGATAGCTCGATTGGCTACAAGGGAACAGACTTTGAATATATCCCATTTGGTGCTGGAAGGAGAATGTGCCCTGGCGTGTCATTTGGACTGGCCAACGTTGAGCTCCCACTTGCATTGTTGCTATACCATTTTGATTGGAAACTCCCCAGTGGGATGAAGCATGAGGACCTGGACATGACTGAGGCCTTTGGCGCTACAGTCATAAGAAAAGACGATCTGCACTTGATTCCCATTCCTTATCATGCTCCGTCTTCTAAAAAATCCCAAGTATAAGATGCTTAACTGTTTGTATTTATCTCAGAGTAATCGTCGTTGTTTGTTTATCTCATGTTGTAAGAACTAATGTCAGTATTTAATTAAGAACCATGCATATTAATGCATTTTCTGTCATCATGAGTAAATTAGCAGAAACACCCCAAAATTCCATTTCGTAAATTTGCATGCCTAATCAGTGCCGGGTTTGGATAATTTACTGTTCGTTTTGTTCTACTTTTCTGCTATTTTTGGTATATTAGGACTTCTCTTTTTGTTTTTTTGTTTTTGTTTTTTTTGGTTTTTGTTTTGTTTGGTTGATATCCTGATCTTAACACGAAGTTGGTTCACCTCTCTAAGGTTTATTTGTCAATACTATCAATTACTATTTAAACTTTGGTGCTACTATTTATTTTGAATTATTTTCCATCTCATTTTATTGTTCAAATTCAGAGGCTGCCTCCTCTTAAGCAAAACCCATCGAAGAAGACATCCAAACGTTATTGTGCCAGGAATTGGTCAAGCAAGGTTATTGCTTGGAGTACATAGTCTATATGACTACACATAAAGTAGAAGAAGTTGGTTCACCTCTCTAAGGTTTATTTGTCAATACTATCAATTACTATTTAAACTTTGATGCTACTGTGTATTTTGAATTATTTTCCATCCCAATAGCTTCTTGTGTATTTTAAATTATAGCATGAGGACATCTCATGCTATGCAAATGCATGATAAATACATGACAACTGAAGGTTGATAATCCATGCAATGAATGTAGGGCTGCCAGGTGGAAAATCTAATAGCCGCAGGTATATGACAACTTACGTCACTTTTGAACTTAGAGATTTAACTTGCATGAAGTGGGGCCCTACCCAACAAAAACCAACCATTTTCAGATAAGCTCTTAAACATTCTTAATTACAGGAAAGAGACATCAACCACTTGGAAAAATCTTTGCATCATAGAAAGAAAAAGAACGAAGATTGCTACATCATTTATGTGGGAGTGATTTTTGTCCCACAAGAATATTCGCCTAAGATTCTTTCATCTTTTTGCTTCTCTCTCTGCAAAACTAATTGGAGTAAAGGACCACACAGGGTGTTAGTAAAAGGCCTCCGAAATCTAAGTTAGGTTAGATGTTTGTAGAAAAACCGGGTGGCAGCGGTGTGTGGTGGTGAAGCTTTGTGTGAGAGAGAGAAAGAGTATGGTGGCTAGGGTTTGAGAGGGATAATTTCTGCAAAATTTTAGTAGGAATTTAGACGTACCTCAACTTTGTGCGTAGCCAAGTATTTATAAGTGGCTCGGAGACTAGGGTTTCAGAAGAATAATTCCGTAGATGGAAAGGAATTATTCTTCCTGATTTGGTGAGGTTGGTGTAATTAGGGATTTGATTTAAATCAAATCCCTAATTAAGGCAAGAATCAGATACATCCCATTTAAATCAAATAACCTCCCAATTAATTTAGGTAACTCCCAATTAGTTTAGGTAACTCCCAATTAGGTCAAATAATCCCCAATTTGATTGGCCTAATTATTTGACCTAGGGTGAGATATTTTGCTTTCACAAATGCCTCCTAACTTCTGCATGACATGTGATGGCATGGAGGAGGTGTGGATTAATTGTTGGGCTCTCCAGCTGCAATTGGGCTTCTTTTTGTGACTTGGGCTCCTGAATGGAGGAGGCTTTTGGCTTGCCAATTGGTCTTTGACTTGGGCAATCCAGTGTAATTGGGCTAGAGGCAGCGGGCATCTTTCTGGAGAGTGGCGATTCGAGCGGCAATTACAATTGGTCCAAAGCGCTTCAATTCCTTCTTCTTTTTGGTGCCATGAACTAGGAGCGATCGAGCCAAAGCGATCATCGTGGCCTCTGAGCGTCTTGGAAGTCGCCGACATATGGAAGATGAGTTTGGCGGCGGTCCGCTTCCTCTCACCTCTTGTGATGGTAAGTCGCATCCCTTTGATCCTCACGATTACCATGGAATTATTTGCTGTGTGTCGACTGATTTCTGTCTCCTGCTTGTAGAAAATGACATTCATAAGAAGCTCGATCTCGGCCCAGACATGACCAATGTTCATCAAGCTTTGAACATCCTCGCCAGTTATGTGGATTGCGCTGGTGGTGAGAGAACATCGGAAGGAGGCTGGTGGTTTGTCCCCATAAACATGTTGAAAGATAGGAGCTGCGTGTTTCGGACCTAAATGATCTTCCAGCCCAGTGGGAGAAGTCCTTGATCAAGCTTCCTCATTCACCCACGAGCAAGTCTTCCTCAAGGAGGTCGCATTTGCTAAGAATGTCCCTATAGGAGTTGCTTTTTCTTCATATGTCAGGGATCAAGCGCCTCGTCAGCGTGAACAACAAGAAGGTTAATGGCATGTAGGAGGTTCGGGATATTCTGCTCCAAATGCGTATTGAGCTGCCCAAAACCATGATCTACCTTGTAAGGAGGCTGTTGAGAAGCAAGGTTTGGGTGCGTCATGCGATCCGGATCAAGCGAGAGGCTATTCATTTGTCCAGCAATCACAACTTCGCCTACAAAGCCAAGAACAATCAAGCGCGGAGTGACTCAATGTTGCAAGTTCTACGGCTAAAGAGCTAAGAGTCATCTGCTCGAGCAAAGCGTCCTCGAGTTGTGAGCTGCCAATTTGGGAGTCGGTGATAGCTCTGTTGGTCAAGTTCGACGCTTATGTTGAAGTCACGGAGGCATCCAAGCACGAAATTGCTGCTAATGCTTACAAGGTGGGATACTTGGACTGCAGGAACAGTGCTTCTCCTTGTTGCCCTCTCGAACATGAAGATGGTGAGCAGCTCTATCTTGCCATGCCCTCTGCTTAAAGTGAACAAATCAATGTTGTGGATGTAGAAGCGGTTGAAGAGCAGGTAGCGAGATGAAATTATAATGGAAAGACAACCCGAGGTAGGGCAGCCCAGTGAGGCTAAGGCGGATGTGAAGGAGCGAGGCAGAGGCCATTGAGCAGATGGTCTTTGGTTGGCAGTGAAATTTATTGCCGGTGTAGTTGAGGATGTGATCGGCTAAGGGTCATCTGCTAAAGTCCCCTAGTAGATGTAGTTCATTTTTGCTATTTTTGAACTTTGTAATTTTCTTTCAATAAGTGGTCTTTGGTTGACCACCTTATTTCTTATTGAACTTGGCTGGTTGACCGCTTTGTTATGGAATTTTCAGTTGTCTTTCAAACTTCAATTCTCACCATATCTTGTAAGTTTATGTCTGGTGACATAGCATTGAAAGAGACTCCATTGAGTTTTTACTCGTGAAGTAGCTTGCCTACAATGGAGGTGAGGCTTGTCACCTGTGTGCGTATGTCGAGGACATAGCGCTGAAAAGACTCCATGAAGTTTGTACTTGGGAAGTAGCTTGCCTGCAATGGAGGTAAGGCTTGTCGCCTATGTGTGTATGTCGAGGACATAGCGGCTTGAAAAGACTTCATGAAGTTTGTACTCGAGTAGCTTGCCTTGGTGAAGGTGAGGCTTGTCGCCTACGGGCATATGTCGGTGAGGCTTGTCGCCTACGGGCTTGTCGCCTACAATTGAGGTAAGGCTCGTCTCCTGCATGTGTATGTTTGTGGGACATAATGATTGGAAAAATACTTCATTGAAAAGCTTGCTTTTTTATTGATGTTCTTGTGAAACAAAAGAAATTAACAACATAGGTAACATCAAAAGCAGCTTGTCTTCAATGGAAGTAAGGGAGGCTCGTCCGCTAGGAGCCGAGGTAACAAAGTTTCATGGATAGTATCTCGAAGGTGGTGGCCATCCATTGTCTTGGAATTTCTTTCCCTTCTAGAGTGTTGAGGGTGTAGCTTCCTCTGCCCCCAGATCGGCTAATCACATAGAGGCCTTCCCAGTTTGGCTTTATCTTATTTGACCCCTACCTTGGTACTGTGATGAAAGTTTTTCTAAGCACAAGGTCCTTAAGTCAAAAGCTGTCGATCTTGCCTTCTTATTGTAGTAAGACGTCAACTGCTGCTCGTAGGCTGCAACTCAAACAATGGCATTTTCTCATTCTTCTTTAGCGATCAAGGTAGACTTTCATCTGCTTGCGTTTAGTCAAGACTGCCCACCTCAATGCTCATGGAATGGACTATGATGTGCGAGGGAATGATCGCTTATGTCCCATAGGCCAAGAAAATGGTGTCTCTCCGGTCGATCCCCTTTTGGTTATGCGAAAAGCCCATAGGACTCTTGGCAGCTCATCCACCCATTTTCCTTCTGCTCCTTCCAGTCTTTCCTTTAGGCAATCCAGCATGATCTTATTGGACGCCTCTGCTTCTCTATTGCCTTCTAGGTATCTGGGAGTTGACATGTGCTATTTGATGCCATACTTCACTAAGAATGCGGTGATTTGCCTGCCCACGAACTGTGTACCTAGTTTTGGTCAAGATTGCCCACCTCAATGCTCATGGAAGGGACTATGATGTGCGGGGGAATGATCGCTTCTGTCCCATAGGCCAAAGAAAATGGTGTCTCTCCAGTCGATCTCCTTTTGGTTGTGCGATAAGCCCATAGGACTCCTGGCAGCTCATTCACCCATTTTCCTTCTGCTCCTTCTAGTCTTTTCTTGGGCGATCCGGCATGATCATGTTGGATGCCTCTGCTAATCCATTGCCTTACGGGTATCCGGAGTTGACATGTCTGTTTGATGCCATAGTTCGTGAAGAATCACGGTGATCTACACGCTTACGAACTGTACCATTGTTGGTGACTATCATTGCGGGCAAATTGAATCGCAAATGATGTTCTTCTGATGAACCGTTCAACATCGACTTCTTTGGTAGAGGATAAAGCCTCGGCCTCGATCCATGTGGTGCGATAATCAATAGCAACGATCATCATTTCCTTCTTGGTAGGTGCCGTCGGCATAGGTCCCACCATGTCAATGGCCCACTGCATGAATGGCCATGGACTGTTCTGCATATGGTATTCCTCGGTGGCAAGTCGAGGATCGGCTTATAAGCGTTGGCATCGATCACATCTTGGGCATACTCCGTGGAATCTTGTTGCCTGATGGGCGAAATAGCCTATGTTGAGAGCCTCTTGGGCAAGCAATTTTCCCGACATGATTTCCACATTTGCCTCATGTATTTTCTTTGAGAACCTCGAGCGTTTGCGGGTACTTGATGCAAGTGAGATGAGGCCCGGAGTATGATCTGCGGATAAGTGCGTCACCCTTCAAGTAGTATCTTGCAGCCTTCTGCTTGATTTTCCTAGCCTCGGACTTGTCCTTGGGCAAGTTTTCGTTCACTAGGTAGTCAATGATGGGGTCATGCTAGCTAGGATCCTCGTTGATCTGCATCAAGTCCGGCTGCTCTGCCTCTTCTATGCTAGGCTGGTGAAGGTGCTCAACCGGGATGGAGCGTTTGAACTGGGCATCCAGCGTTCTCTACTCGGGGCATCTGTTGGATGATGAAGGTGGGAAACACCTTCAACAACTCTTGAACTTTGTCAAGGTACAAGCAAGGATTAAAATATCGGTCGTGCAGATAATATCGGGCCTCTAATTTACGGATATTTCTGGGGATATATCGTTATAGTTTTATGTATCGTGAAAAAATCAACAAAAATGACAAATATAGGCATTGAAACACATAATTTTGGTATAAAACTTTCATAGATGTTATGCACATTATCAATGAATGTATTGAACAAATAAAACTCAAAATTTACTAATAATAAGATATACATATGACGAAATATAAGTTGTGTGTAATGCGCGTAAATGAAAAGTTTGAAAATAAAATGTTAATTAGAATGAATAAACCATACATAAATCATAGTTTGTTTATAACATTGGATTACAATTTAGATAAGTGTCCATCTACAAAAATGAAAAGCTCCTATGAGGTTCAAACAATGAGGAACGACCATCTAGATTCATACAATAGTCATACCAAATCATGTAACCCGAATAGTTTGTAAGCCATGTTTGAGCATGGTGCACATGGGTTTCTCTTGAGCTCTTTATTGTCTTCCCATATATGGGATAGTTAGGATTAACCAACTAGTATGTCCATATCTTTTTTATCATCTTGAGCTCCATAACTAGTTCCACTATAATCATATATGACATAACCATAGCTATTATAAGATTCATTTGAGTTAGTACTATGTCTAGTTCATATGCTCATAGATCCAAAACTGATCGCCATGTCCTCTTCGGATGGATTGGAGGTATGTGGGCAGTGGACTGTGCATAGATTCTTCATATTAATAAATTATAGGGTTATGAGCAAGGATTAGTTATTTTTGGGTTTCAATTTGCTTCAATTACCTTCAAAACTTCTGAATTTTTTTTGGGTTCTATGGGTATCGGGAAATATCAAGGATATCGGCAAAATATCGGGGATATCGCACTTATTGGGGATATATCGTTGATATAAGGGAAGATATGGCCTTACCCCCCAATATCGATGTCGATAGTTGAA
The DNA here is from genome assembly GCF_029339155.1 of Prunus mume. Lineage (NCBI taxonomy): Eukaryota > Viridiplantae > Streptophyta > Magnoliopsida > Rosales > Rosaceae > Prunus > Prunus mume. The sequence goes on along the minus strand of NC_142700.1, from coordinate 19,488,163 downwards.
AATACAGATATATCAGCAGATATTTTAGTGTATCGGCCAATATTTCAATCCTTGGGTACAAGATCACCCTTAGGTGCTTCGCCATGCATTCTCATGAGGCTTGATTTGTGATCGGTTGGGAATCTGAGTAGATGGCTAGCTTCTTGATTGATAGGTCCTTTGCCAAGCGCAAGCTAGCAAGCAATACCTTTTACTCTGCTTCGTTGTTTGAAGCTAGGAAGCCAAGCGTGATAGCTTGCTCTAACAGGGTTCCATATGGGGTGATGATGATGACGTCTGCTCCGCTCCTTTTTGGTTCGACCCTTTGTGTGAGTTGATCAACCCATGAGTTAAGATCCACCTGATTGCGCGGGTCAAGTAGAGTGGTGTGCATCGGGCCCAACGGCATATGGGCTAAGGCTCTATTAGACACGTACACAGGTGCATACGTCAAGGGTGGTTGCATAGGAGGGAGAGAATGAATTTACTCCAAAACGGGATGGCGTCGAAGTAGCCGTGGGGCTGTCTGCGGTTCAGCAGGTGAGTAGTGTGGCTGTTCTTGTGCTCACCGCGAGATAGTGAGGTAGAGCAGCTCCGTGAGGATGGCGTGGCGAGTAACTCCGACAATCGGCGCTTGCGGCTGCAAGGCTATGGAGATCACAAGGTCATGTAGCGGCTATTTTGCAATTCTAGTTGCTGTCTGCGTGGCTAATCTGCAATTCCAGCAGTCCAAGGTGGCTGCAAAGCACTAGGAGATGGCTGCAAGGTGTTGGTAGTTACAATTATGTGCAGTTGCATTGAGGTTTCCACTACGAAACCATGAGATGGGCTCGCCTTGGTGGTGTTACTCTTCGTATGTCTCGTATCAACCATGGTTGTCTGAAACAAAGTGTGGAAAATAGATTTGGAGCACGCTTTGAGTATTATTTCACGCTCTCAATGAAAGCACAAATATGTGGGAGTGATTTTCATCCCACAAGAATATTCGCCTAAGATTCCTTCATATTTTTCACTTCTCTTTCTCCCTGCAAAACAAATCAGAGTAAAAGGACCACACTTGGGGGGTGTTGGCCAAAGGCCCTCCGATGCCTAAGTTAGGTTGGATGTTTATAGGAAAACCGGGTGGCACGAGTTATGTGTGGTGGCCGGAGCCTTGTGTGAGAGAGAGAGAGAGAAAGAGTATGGCTGCTAGGGTTTGTGAGGGATAATTTCTGCAGAGTTTTAGTAAGAATTTAGACATACCTCAACCTTGTGCGTAGCCAAGTATTTATAGGTTGCTCGGAGGCTAGGGTTTTAGAAGAATAATTCAGTAATGGAAAGAAATTATTCTTCCTGATTTGGTGAGGTTCGTGTAATTAGGGATTTGATTTAAATCAAATCCCTAATTAAGGCAGGAATCAAATACATCCCATTTTAATCAAATAACCTCCCAATTAATTTAGGTAACTCCCAATTAGGTCAAATAATCCTCAAATTGATTGGCCTAATTATTTGACCTAGGGTGAGATATTTTGCTTCCACAATTTCTTATACATAGATGTAAAACGCATGCAGTTTCACCAAAAGGCACTATAATCCAAAGTAACCTTCATTTTGCTCATGGAGATTCAATGCCCTTCCTTCCGAGCCTTGTTTTCCTTCGCTTTCTTTGTGATCATGGTACTAAAAATAAGGAGGGTCAGAGGCAAAACCAATTACTCTGATTCAAATCTACCCCTAGGGCCATGGAAGCTACCCTTTATTGGAAACCTACACCAGCTAATCGGCTCTTTACGACATCATGGACTAAGAGACTTGGCCAAGAAATATGGACCCCTTATGCACCTCAAGCTTGGAGAAGTTTCCACTGTAGTAGTTTCATCAGCAGAGTTTGCCAAAGAGGTGATGAAAACCCATGATCTTATCCTTGCATCAAGGCCCCCTATTCTTGCTGCAAAGATCTTGTCTTACGGCTCTACAAACATTGGCTTTGCACCATATGGTGAATACTGGAGATAACTACGAAAAATTTGCACGCTAGAGCTTTTAAGCACAAAACGTGTTCAATCTTTCCGACCTATTAGAGAATAAGAGGTAGTGAATCTCATTCAATGGACTGCCTCAAGAGCAGGATCACCTATCAATCTTACTCAGGAAATTTACTCATCGACATATAGCGTCACTTCGCGAGCAGCCTTTGGTAAAAAAAACCAGGGATCAAGAAAAGTTCATATACGTTGTGAAGGAAGCTGTAAAGACATCGTCTGGCTTCGCTCTTGCAGATGTTTTTCCTTCTGTCAGTTTGCTTCAGCTCTTAAGTGGAATGAGGCCTAAACTTGAAAAGCTGCATAAAGAAGCTGACAGGATAATGGAAAACATCATCAATGAACATCAAAGGGATATGGTAACTTCAAAAAGTGTCGAGGGTGAAGCAGAGGAAGACCTGGTAGATGCTCTGCTTAAATTTCACAAGCATGGCAGTGGGCTTGATTTTTCCCTAACTACTGACAACATCAAAGATGTTATCTTTGTAAGTACACACACTTTCTCTTGATATCATGTTTTAGTAACACTTGGTAAACCTGCATTTAACCTCACAATCTGGAGCCTGGCCCTTTCGAAAAAGGCTCTACTCATTTTCTATCATTTGATTTTCTAGCTTAGCTTTACACACATACACCACTATTTATAATTTGTAAAATAAACTTAAATATAATCATCAACAAGAGACGGCTAGAGAAGGCCTTTCCTGCGATGAGATTCCGTTAGCACATTTTATATACATAATCTTTGTGGCAGTCTAACCTGAAATATTTAAGTCCCTGTAACAAATTCTCTTGTCCAACTCCATGAAACAACACTCACTTTGATCACCCAAAACTTATATGCTAGAATGCTGCGCACCGTGCATCCACAATCTACAATCAGATGTTTTCTGCTGTTGACTTAACCCAGCCCTTAATTGTTTAAAATAGTTCTAACTATTAAAGATACTAAGTCCACATGTATTCCACCAAACAACGTGGGCGTACTCAACGCATAGATGTTTGTGCTCACCTCAGCCTATCTAACAATCATCTCAACCATCTTGGCTATACATCTTCGAAGGATCTTGTGTCTCATTATCCACTCCCTTTAGAGCCACATACCTTCGGCTGGTTTAGACTCTGGTACAACCTGTAATGTCCCCACATAATTGAGTATCGTTTGGTTTGGACTTAACTTGACCTCAGAAACTTAAAAGGCCTCAGACTATGGAAATACATATACCTCACCATGACACCATATCTTCGAATCACCTCAATCACCTCAAGTAATCTTGGCTACCATGGTGAATGGATCTCGGGTCTCAGCATATTGGTAATTATGCCCCCAATCAATTTATGCATTTTCTCAATAAGCACCTTTTATTGCCTTCAACATTCATCCTTAGAAGAGTAACCATAGCAAAAACAGGATAGCAGACACACCACAACTGGTGTAGTCTTTAATGATTCAAACAATGTTGGCAAGGACACCATCAAAATTATGGCTGGTCTTTTTCATCGATTTACCTCTACAAACACCATAAAATTGGGTTATGACCTAGTTAAGCAAGTTCAGCTGATCCCTTACATAAGTCCCTTCAGTCATTCAACACTTCTACAACTAGTTCTTTTAGTCGAAACCATATGACACACTATAGAGTTGAAAATTTTGGTTAAAAGTATTCCTGCAGGCTAATTGTATATTAAAACTCCAATGTACAGCATTTGCATGATGTGTGATTTACTGATGAGAGTATTTCACGTGTTTGTTATTCTCCATAATCTGTCCCTGATACTTAAGTACTCTTAACAGTCAACATTTATAACTTGTTTTTTGTCATTTGAGATTATTTATGTTGGGTTTAGGAATATGGTTCTTTTTCTCTTTACTTAGAATTCTTTGACAATTCATAGAGAAAAACTAGTTTTTTATCATTTAATAAATTAATCACTTTCAGGATATGCTTTCTGCTGGGAGTGAGACATCAGCTACAGCTGTAGATTGGGCAATAACAGAAATGATAAAAACTCCTAGAGTAATGAAAACGGCACAGAATGAAGTGAGAGAAGTGTTTAATAGAAAAGGACAGATAGATGAAACATGCATTGGATAGATGAAATATTTGAACTTGGTTATCAAGGAGGAGACACTGAGGTTACACCCCCCGGCTCCCTTGTTACTTCCAAGAGAAAGCGGAGAGAAATGCGAGATTGATGGATACAAAATACCTGTGAAATCCAAGGTAATTGTGAACGCATGGGCAATTGGTAGAGATCCCAATTACTGGAATGAGCCTGAAAGCTTTAATCCCAATAGGTTCCTCGATAGCTCGATTGACTACAAGGGAACAAACTTTGAATATATCCCATTTGGTGCTGGAAGGAGAATGTGCCCTGGCGTGTCATTTGGTCTGGCCAACGTTGAGCTCCCACTTGCATTGTTGTTATACCATTTTGATTGGAAACTCCCCAATGGGACATGACTGAGGCCTTTAGCGCTGCAGTCAAAAGAAAAGACAATCCGCATTTGATTCCCATTCCTTATCATCCTTCGCCTATTGAAAAATCCCTATAAGATGCTTAACTGTTTGTATTTATCTGAGGGTAATTGCCGTCGTTTGTTTATGTTATCCCATGTTGTAAGAACTACAAGGCCTAATGTCTGTATTTAATTAAGAACCATGCATATTAACGCATTTTCTATCATCATGAGCAAATTAGCAGAAACACAGATACCAAAACTGCATAATGAGATGAGAGGTTTCCCAAATCTCCATTTCGTAAATTTCCATGCCTAATCAGTGCTGGGTTTGGATAATTTAGGGTTCGTCTTGTTCTACTTTTCTGCTATTTTTGGTATATTAGGACTTCTCTCTCTTTTTTTTTCTTTTTGGTCTGGTTGATATCCTGATCTTAACCAAGAAAAAAAAACACAAAGAACAATATTATAGTCAATTACCAGAACAGAGGGCAAGCGGTATAGGACTTCTGAACCAGAATAATCACTCTGCAGCTTCACTCTAACCAAGGTCTAAAATATTGATGGTTTCGGAAATATTGGTAGTCCAAAAACATGGAAATTTCTATGGAAATATCAGGATATTATCTATATCGATAAAAATAGAATAAAAACTACAGAAGTTGTAAGAAAAACTTGGAAAATTTTCTTTAAACTTAGAAGGATGTTTAATTAGTCAATTATCTATTACTTTATGACAAAAAATTGGAAGAAAATGCATTGCATGATGGGTTTAACTAATTTAAGTTGATTATATAGTGAGTTGACAAACACTGCGAGTGTAGAAAATATGTAGTAATTAATGAAAGAATATTCAACACACTTTATAATAATCTTTATACATTGCATAGTAAGATACATAAGTAACTTATTACCACATAGAGTATCTTACTATTTCAATGAATCAGAACCCTTTCACCCCTCAATAATAATCTTTTTATGTATCGTATTTAGTGCCAGTTTGTGGCAAGAATGGAGAACTAACTAGTATGACTACTTATGCTTCCTGTGCGATTCTTTCATGCATGTTTCAATATCAACACATAAATTATGTCAAAACATTAAAGTTATCTAGACATGAAAGTCAGTGAAAATGTGATTTTCATGTACTCAGTATTCAAGAACTCTCTTTTGCACTTGTTCAAGTTGGAAATGAATACTAAGTTTAAAATTTCCCATAAAAACTACTTCAGACACTAACAACTCAAGATTCAAATTTACAAGTTTACACTGAAATACAAAACTACTTCAGAATCATCAATGACCAAAACTTATCAATAATATATATAATAATCGTTAAAAATACTTAAAGATAATCAAAACCTTGCATGCATTTAAAGGAAACGAAATTTTTCAGAGAGGTGGGGAAAAAACCGGATGAGGAAAACACAAAACAGGTAAGATTGTTCAGGTGGGAGAAAGACATGGCTGTATGATCAGAAGAATGCACAATGTTACAGCTTTGCAACTCCAGAAAGGAGAGAGAGAGAGAGAGAGAGAGAGAGAGAGAGAGAGAGAGAGTGGGATAAATTAATTAATCAATACATGTACAACTGGGGAATTGGAGCCTTCATCAATCAAAACCCACCAACTGCCCATTATTTTTTATTTGATCGTTTTTGTTTCTCCTCTCACACACAAGCTTTTTTTTTTTTTTTTTTTTTTCAGATTGATTAGTTGGTTAGTATTGTTGTTGAAAGGTTTTGAATATTCTCGATGCTTTTTATTGAACAATCGTATGATAATTATATACAAAGCAATCTCCTCACAATCTCCTCCTAGTAATTAGCTTTCTTGCTGTAAATCGAATTGTATTTATGTCTATATTATTTTCTACCTTAAGCAAACTTCCTATATTTGTATAAATAGGGACCTTGTGTAATTTGTTTAATACAAGGAAATATATTCTCTACAAGAATCATTGTTTACACAAGGTTATAGGGGGCCTCAATGCAAAGGTAACATCATGAGTTTTCATCATCCCTTTGTCATACTCAGCTGATGAGATCAAATAACTATGGTTGAAACTTCTCCAAGCCTCAGGTGCATAAGGGGTCCATATGTCTTGGTCAAGTCTCTTAGTTTATGATGGGGTAGAGAGCAAATGAGCTTATGTATGTTTCCTGGAAAGGGTAGCATACGCATGGGTGGTAGAATTGAAAGGAAGTCTTTGCTTTTGCCTCTGTTCCCTATTTTCAGTACCAAAAAGATAAAGAGTATTTACATCTATGCATATATAACATACGATGTAGCTATGTCTTTTTCTGATGCAAAGATTCTGCAAACTTGGTTGGTATCTATTTCCTTTTATAATAATTACTATTGTTATTCTTCACGTGCATCGTTTCAGTTCTGTTTTTTACTAATAAGTCCAAGCCCACTAGAAATGAAGGGCTCTGGCAAGTGTGTTATTAGTCCAACAGATAATACACAAAGAAAGAATATAATTCAACAATTGGCCAATCCGACGTATTATTTAATCGAGGATGTGTTGCCATGTGTTTCTCCTTGTGCTAAGATTCTCTCAACTCTCTATATAGCAAATCTAGGAAATAAATACAAATAAACAGGAAAATAAAGCCTTTAGGGATTACATCTCATTACACCCCCGTAAGTTGACGGGGCCGGGGGAGCACAGGCCGCTTGGACTGAAGTAAAGAAAACCGAGTAGGAGATAGACCCTTAGTGAAGAAATCAGCAATCTGATCAGCGGTAAAACAATAAGCAACAAGCAACTCATTGCCCGCCACCTTTTCACGAACAAAATGATAATCAACCTTGACATGGCAAGTGCGAGTGTGAAATACAGAATTAGATGAGAGAGAAAGAGAGAGAGAGAGAGAGCACTAATATTATCACACCAAAGCTTAGGACAAGGAACTGGAAGATCAAGATCAAGAAACAAAGAATGTAACCAAGACAGAGTGGCGGCAGTGTAGGCAAGTTGGCATTACTCGGACACCGCGTTGCTTCTTTGAGCTCCAAGAAATTAAATTAGTATCACTACTACAAAAAGTGAAAAAGACGACCAGAAAAACACGACGGTCTAAGTGAAAACCGTCGTTGTTTTTTAAAAGACGACGGTTTTATAAAACCGCCGTGAAATAACACATTAGACAACTAAAAAATGGAGTTTCAAATGGCTGTTCATAAAACACGACGTACTTAATTTAAAAACCGACGTCTTATTGAAATAGGATTTTCAAGAGGTAAAATCGAAGCCAACAAATAACGGCGGAAGTTATGAACCGACCGACGTAGAAAGTAAAGACGACGGTTTCAAAAAGCCGTCGTTTTTACCCGAAAATTAACACGACCAAGTTTTAGTATAAAGCGCCGTATAATTACAAATAAATCCACGGCGGTAAAATACAAAATACCGCCGTATTAAATTAATGTACAACTACGACAAAGGTAAATATAACGACGTCTTTCTCGTATTTCTACGACGACATCTTTAATTCTTACCAAGTTGGGTTTTCATATAACGACGTATTATATAATTTAACGTCGTATTTGTCCACTTTATACGTCATACATTATATTTAAACCGTCGTCTGAATAAGAATTGTTTTTAACAATTTATTTCTTGGATTTTGTTATCCTACGTCGGTAGATCTACTTAACGACAAGAATTGAAATAACCACGACGGTTTATATAGAAAACCGCCGACATAATCAGATTATTCTGAGATCACAAGGGTTAGGAAATCTTACAAGATGGAACTCTGTTGCTCATCATCATCTTACCAGAAGACAATATTTTAGAGGTTAATGATGTATGTGTATTTGTGTCTTTGAGATACACAAACGCACAAACACATTAACATCAAAAAATTGCATCTGAAATTTGACAGCAGCCTCAGATTTGCAATCAGAGAGACAATTTTTTGGAAGTGAACATTCACATCCAAACAATTGCCTCCTAAAACTTCACGACGGCAGCCACAGATTTGCAATCAGCGAGACAATTTATTGAAAATTGGTGATTTGCAATCAGATTTGCAATCAGCCTCCCAAGAGATGAGGTGAGACAGAGAAAGGGGCAGAAGAAGTTGAAACCCTAATCGAATACTAAAACTGAAAGAACCCGTGGAAAAAAACCCTATTTATAATTAAAAAACCAAATCCACGTCGGTTATATTACACATAACGACGTTTAACAAAAATAATCCTCGTCGGTAACAAATACATTACGTCGTTTTCTTCTTACTTAAGACGACAAGAAACAACGACGGTATAACAAAAACAGTCGTTGTTTTATATTTTTATTTGATTTAAATCAGTCACCTAGAAAAGAAACTTTATAAATTCTAGAACATTAATTTCCTCGGGAAAAAAAACTATATGTATAAGGCACTGTTTTTGAAAAATAAACTATAAGAAAAAGGAGAAAAAAATTATATTTATAATAAAAAAATAAAATCCACGTCGGTTATATTACACATAACGACGTGTAAAAACGAATCCACGTCGTAAAAAAATAATACGTCGTTTTAGTTTAGTGTTATCCACGTCGGTATATTACAATAAAACGACGTATATTATAAAAATAAACGTCGTAACTTTAAAACAACCGTCGTGTTAAATATTTCTACCATGACGCGAGATATTGAGTTATCGACTTTTATTTAGGAGTTTACTACGGCGGTACCTACAACACTACTGTCGTATTATGTACCACGTCATAAGTTCAAATTAACGTCGTAGTTTGTCTATTAATACGTCGTCATTATATGTAAACCGCCGTCTTATTACTATGAAACGGTTTGTATACATATACAACTTTTAAATCTACGACTTACACATGCTGTTTCCAAACCCGAGAAAAATTTCAATCTCGCAGAAAACTTTTCGTCTTTTTCCTTGTCGAGCACCTTTGTAGTATCTCATCGTCTTCCTCTTGTCTTGTCGCCTCGAACTTAAACACCAAAATCCGAGAGAAAGCTTTCATTGCATAAAAGGTAAGCTTTCATTTCTCACTATTTTTGTTGCTATTTTGCATGCTCATACTGTTTTTGTTTTGAAAATCTTTTTACCTTTTTCTGGCGAAAATCATTTTTACTCTTTCAAGTTTGATAAAATACACAGAAAGAGAGGGAAAGTTTCAACTTTGAACACAACTAATTCAACTAAATAAGACGACGGTAGCTTTGTATTTGCGTGGTTAAATATGTAGACCACGACGGTTCGTCAGATCGTCCTAAGCGTCGTCTTAAAATTGATCTAAGTTGTTTTTAAACAGACGGTCAAATTTTTATTTGCTTGTTTAGTTGCAGGTTTGATTTCTACGAACCATGGTTTCGTTTTCCTAATTTGATAAAATACAGAGAGAAAGAAAGTAGGGTTTGGTATCTTATATAGACGACGGTATCTTATTATTGACGCCGTGTGAATGTTCATACCACGACGTTGTTTTAAGATACCGTCGTCTATAAAAAGATGCCAAAGCTTTTTTTCTTTGTATTTTATCAAATTAGAAAAATAAAACCATGTTTGAAGAGAAATTAAACACGCAATCAAACATTCACAGAGAAAGAAAAATATTTTTGGTTTCTTATAAATACGACGGTAGCTTATTATTCACGTCGTGTGAATATCCATAACACGACGGTATATTAATATTTACGTCGTGTTAATATGAATATCACGACGTCGTGTAAATATCGCCGTAATAAGTTCTTATTACGTCTTATTTAATATTGTTTCGTCGTTGTTTAAACATTTGTATTGTTTCTTCTTTAAACATTTATTACGTCTGATGTTATGTTATGACGTCGTGTAAAATCTTATCATACGTCGTAGTGTATAAATAACCATCGTGTGTGTTCTAATTTTTTCCCGAAATATTTTCACTTGCAGGTTTGTTTATTCTGTAACCATGGTTTCTCAAGACCAAAGTAAGTACTCTGGCTCCAAAAAAAATGGAGGTAAGGAGCTTGGAATGGTAACTCCTCAAGACAAGCCCTTGAAGAAGATGAAGTTTGTTTCATCTGCTGAGACAGAACCAAGCAGCCCGACAACAATTTCTGAGGATTCAAAGTCAGGTCGAGGTATGAGCACAATGCCTCGTGTTGTGAAGAGAAAATTGCAGAAAATCAAGCCAGTTGTTGAGTACAATAAAGGGGGAAAGGATGTGGCCCTGCACATCTGAGATGCAGATCCTACATTGGTGTGTTGGTACGCTCAGAGTCCCACTTGTGGACAAGAAATGGGCTGAAATCCCCAATGATATAAAGGAGCAGATTTGGGAAGCCGTTGACATGGCTTTTGTGGTAGGTCAAGGGGCAAGACCTCGGTGTTATCTTCTGCTGCCAAGAAATGGAAGGATTTCAAGTCTACACTGACGAGGCATTATATCCTTCCATACATCAAGGAGAGGAGAAATTAAGCCAACCTGAAGTATATAAATTCATAGAAAAGCAGAATGGGATGCCTTTGTAGCTTCAAGGTTATCCAAAGAATTTGAGTCTGTGCATTCTCAACATTCACAGATTATGGAGAAACTTGAGTACAATCATCGATTGTCTCGAAAAGGATATGCTGGTTTGGAGGATCAATTGGAGGAAACCATGCCTAGGGTAGAAATTGATCGATCTACCTTATGGAAGAAAGCTAGACAGGACAAACATGGTAACATCCCAGATCCAAAGGTGGCAGAGAAAGCAAAATTAATTGTAAGCCTACACACTCTGTTTTAAAATTTTATTAAACTGTGTATATATAATTCTTATTACGTCTAATGTTATATTTTTTCGTCGTGTCAATGATTTTACTACGTCGAAATATTTTAAAAAACGTCGTGAAAGATCTAAAACTGGAATCACAACTCTGTTTTCTGTAAGTATAGATAAGACGTCGGTGGTTAATTTTTTCGTCGTTTTAATGTTATTACTACGTCGAAATGTTTTCAAAAACGTCGTGAAATATCTAAATCGGAATCACAACTCTGTTTTCTGTAATTACAGAAAAAGACGTCGGTGGTTTATTTATTGCGTCGTTTTAAACATCTAACCACGTCGGTTTTAATTAACGTCGTTATAAATATATTATAACGTCGAGTTCTATTTTGGTGCGTCGTGTGAAATTATATACTTTGCGTCGTTTGTTTATAAATAACCGTCGTGTGTTTTCTTGTGCTGACTTTTTTGTATGTCTTTGTTTTAGGATGAATTGCAAAAACAAGTGGCTGAAGGCAGTCTGAGTGTAACTGGCAGTAATGATGTCTTGACCTTGGCTTTGGGTCCCGAGCATCCAGGGAGAGTAAGAGGGGTAGGTGCTGGGATTTCCCCTAGGCAATTCTTCAATTTACCTAGACCACAGAGGGTAAAGTTTGCTGATCAATTGAAGGAAAGTGTAAGACTTGTCCTTCAAGAGGAGACTAAGAAGATGGAAGCTAGAACCAAACAATTAGTAGAGGCTGAGAGGGAACATTTACTAAGTCAGCTTTCCACCTCATCCCCAATTTTGATCCAAGCATGCTTAAACCAAAACTAGCCCCAATCAAAACCAAGGTCTACAAAAGTCCCATAAATCAATATACGATAAAGCAAGCTGTTACGGGGCTGAAGGAGATCCCAACATTTAGAGGATGATCTTGCCAAAAATGGGAAGCGGAGGAAGAAGCGGTAACATAAGCGAACTTTGAATTCTCTGTTTTTTTACATTAGGCGTCGTTATTATGAATAAACCCGTCGTTTTAAAACCATACCACGACGATTTTATAAATAACCCGTCGTGTTTATTTAAATATCACGTCGTATTTAGTTTACTTGTTTTACACGCCACTAGACGTCGTACTTTGTGGTTTTTAGACGGCGGTTTTAGTCCTTAACGACGTAATATACAATTACCACGACGTTTATTATTTACCATCGTTTAATAATTTTAAGACGTCCATAATTCTTACATACCGTCTTAGGTTATGCCTTACCACGACGTTTTGGTTTAATTTTTTTACTCTCTGTACAATCTATCTTATATATATATTTCTTTATTATTTAAAACAGAAATCTGGGGCTTTAGATAATCAAGATGAAGAGAAGAAAGGAGAAAACAAAGATGAAGGGAAGAAGGAAGAAAAACAAGAGAAAAAAGATGAAGGACAAAAGGAAGAAACAAATGATGAAGAGAAGAAAGAAGAAAAACAAGAAGAAGAAAAGCATGACGAGGAGGTATATTCTCATAACTTTGCCTTTTTAATTTGTTTTTCACATTTCAGACGTCGATATTTTTCTTTAAACCGTCGTTTGTTTTCACATTAGACGTCGGAATTTATTTTCTCGGCGTCGATAGTTATATAAAACGACGGTATTTAATTATCGTCGTTTAAATTATAATAAGACGACGTTTTTTAATTTAAACCGTCGTTTTTAATGAATTACCACGTCATTTTATTTTGCTTTATTTCTTTAAACAGGGTACTGAAGTAGTTGATTATTCGAATGTGGAGGTGCCATCTTCCTTACAGATCCCTTTGTCGTTATGTGGAAACGACACTAAAGCCTCAGGAGAAGATCATGACCTTCAACATTGAGAAGGAGGTGTTTGGTGCAGCTCGAAGTACCTTCGTCTTGCATGAAGATATTACACAGTTTGCAGGCATGGAAGAAATTGGGGCTACTGTGGTTGCAGTATATATGAGGTTTGTCCTAATCAAATATCAAACATTATATCATAAGACGTCGGTTGTTTAATTATTACGTCGTTTTAAACCACTAAAAACGTCGTTCTTTTTCTACCGTCGTGATAAATTAGTTATCACGTCTGTTTCTATTTCATTTCGTCGTGTGAAATTGTATAATACGTCGTTTGTGTATAAATAACCGTCGTTTGTTTTATATATTTAGGTGCTTATATGATGTTTTGAGAGAAGCAAATATGTGCAGCATGGTTGGCTTTATCGACCCTGCTCAAGTTAGTGCCATTGTGGTCACTAAGCGGGGATCACGAATTGTAGCCAGTCGACTTCAAAAAACAGATGGTGAACAGATTTTCATGATGCCTTACAATCCAGGGTTAGTCTCCTTAAAAGGATTTTGTTTGTATGATTTTCACTAATTGACCACTTATAAAACTGTTTAACTAATTATGTGTCGTTTGAAACATCTAACCACGTCGGTTATTTATTTATTGAGTCGTTTGAAACAACTAACCACGTCGGTAGTTAATTATCGTCGTGATAAATTTATAATGACGTCGATGATTAAGTTATTACGTCGTGTGAAACTATATAATACGTCGGTTTTTATATTAACCGTCGTTTTTTATTTTATTTTTGTGCAGCCGTCATTGGGTCTTGCTGATTGTGAGGGCAAAGAGGAAACATCTATTTTCTGGATCCTCTGCATGGAAATCGTGTGGTTGATGAGGAGGGCAAAACATCGTGAACAGTGCTTTAAAAATTTATAATTCCCACATAGGCGACCAGGCCGTAAAGCACCAATCTGAAAACTCGAGGGCACACCAAAGCAACCCAGCAGTGTCGAATGCGGGTATTATGTGATGCGCTTCATGAGGGACATCATCATGGATCCTTCCTTGGAGTTTGAGAAGAAGGTAAGAATAAAATTTTCAGAAACATTTTTTGTGGTTTTTTGTATTATCAACGACGGTCATTTAAAATTACCGTCGTTGAATCGATATACTACGTCGGTTATGAAAAAACAACGTCGTCTGTCTCTGAATTTCTTTTTATTTTGTAAAGCTTAATAATCATTGTTTATGGATTGCAGTTTGCCAAGGGAAAAGATCAAGCGCCATACCCCCAAGCAGCCATTGATGAAGTCAGGAAAGAATGGGCGAGTTTGTTTGCCTTCATATGGATTAGATGATTGTTGGAACACTTGATATTTTTATATAATATATAATTTTTTCTATAATATATAATGTCCAAATTTTGTTTATAATATACATCCTTTTTTTCCCTGAAAATTTGTTGAGGTTTTCATAATATAAAAGAAAAAACAAATTGCGTAACCGACGTGTAATAACTTTCCAACGACATAATTATGTAAAAAACCGACGTAAAATGATATTTAGACGTGATGGGGCGTACATAAGACGTCGTTTTGATGACAATTTCGCCATGGTTTCGCTTTTAAACGACGTGCTTTTGAACAAGTAAGTCGTTTATTAGGGTTTAGGTTAATACCTTATAACGACGGTGATTAGGTCGTTGAATATGTATTTTACGTCGATGGTGAAACCTCCGCCATGGTTTCTCTTTTCAACGACGTCCTTTTTACATGTGAGTCGTTTATTATTATTTACAACGTCGTGGTTTGTTGTTGATATAAGAATATTTTATTATTTTTAATTCAAAATTTTAAAAATAAATTTAAAATAAATTCAAAAAATTCAACTTCAACTCCTATGAAGTCATTGATATATTTTCTTCCCCCTAAAACCCAAAAAAATGCAGTTTGTGTAATAAAAGATTAAAATGTCCAACCTAAATAAAATTGTTTTGATGAGTCATAGCATCACTTACATAGTTTGATGGTTTAGGGTCTAGGGTTTGGGGATTAGGGTTGTTATTTATTAGGGTTTATGGTTAAAGTATAATTTTTGGGGTTTAGGGTTTATGTTTGTTATTTCTTAGGATGTAAAACCATAAACAATTTTATAAAATTAAATTTTACAAATATATAATTTAGGGTTTTAAAGTTTAGGGTATTACTTTTAACGACGGTGATTGAGTCGTGGAATATTGAGTTTACGTCGTATGGTGAAAAATCCGACGTCGTTTCTCTTTTAAACGACGTTTTGTTTACACGTGAGTCGTTTATTATTATTTACAACGTCGGTAGTTAATTAACCCCGCCGTGGTTTGTTGTTGACATAAGAATATTTTATTATTTTTAATTCAAAATTTTAAAAATAAATTTAAAATAAATTCAAAAAATTCAACTTCAACTCCTATGAAGTCATTGATATATTTTCTTCCCCCTAAAACCCAAAAAAATGCAGTTTGTGTAATAAAAGATTAAAATGTCCAACCTAAATAAAATTGTTTTGATGAGTCATAGCATCACTTACATAGTTTGATGGTTTAGGGTCTAGGGTTTGGGGATTAGGGTTGTTATTTATTAGGGTTTATGGTTAAAGTATAATTTTTGGGGTTTAGGGTTTATGTTTGTTATTTCTTAGGATGTAAAACCATAAACAATTTTATAAAATTAAATTTTACAAATATATAATTTAGGGTTTTAAAGTTTAGGGTATTACTTTTAACGACGGTGATTGAGTCGTGGAATATTGAGTTTACGTCGTATGGTGAAAAATCCGACGTCGTTTCTCTTTTAAACGACGTTTTGTTTACACGTGAGTCGTTTATTATTATTTACAACGTCGGTAGTTAATTAACCCCGCCGTGGTTTTTCATAGTTTTAACGCCTTTTTTGATTTTGCGTGGTACATAGTTTTACCACGACGTCCTTAATGTAATTAGCGTCATGTTTAATGTTAAATTTTAACGACGCGTGTTTTTTCGGTCGATGTTTTAAAGCGCGCTTTCTTAAAATATTCGCGGGACCTAAAATTTTCAGATTTGGCTCTTATTTTTATACTTCTAACCTGAACCCTAAAATTGTAGATTTGCGCAACATAACATTTCGCTCTCTCACTTCATCTCTAATTCAAAGTTGGGCCAGGCTGTGTCAAATCCAATTTGGTCATAATCTATGAGCTCTGCCAACTGTAAGTACAAACCCTCTCTTCCCCTTGTAAATTCATTGAATGATATATTCGTTGTTTTGTTAAAGGGTTTTAGGTATATGTTTTGCGATCTGTTAATAATGTTAAAGGGTTCATGGATTTTCATTTAATGTTTTCTTGATCACTCTCTGTTATGTTGAATTAGGAATGGATTTCATTTTGTCGGATCTTTTAATCACTCTCTGTTATGTTGAATTGGGAATGGATTTATTGTTTTCATGCTTAGTATATGTTGGTTTCACGTATATGTTAGTTTCTTGCTTGGTTTCATGTCTATGTTGTGTTGTTAATAGGGTTTTGGATCTTGAAAATAAACTGGATATCGACGCGTTTTGAGGCATACGACAGCGGTTTTACTTTAAACCGTCGTTGTTGTCTATACAGCGGTGTTATGTAACTACCGTCGTGGTTATAATTAGACGACGTAAAATTAAGTGATCTATAAATATCAAATACGTCTGTTTTTGTTTAAAAACCGTCGTCTATGTTGTATATTACTTGCTATTAGACTTTATATAATCTGCTATAGTGATGGTCATTGCTTTCCTTTTCACTTTATTATATATAATAGGGTATAGTGTCGGAGATGGATAAGTCATGGATGCACTCGGATAGAAGATCGAAGGCATATGAGTTAGGGGTGGAAGCATTTTTGAACTTTTCTGTAGAAAATCTTCTAACTACCACACATATCCGTTGTCCATGTGTTAAATGTGTTAATTTGAAATTGTTTGGGGTTGGAATTATAAGGGATCACTTATACTTTAATGGAGTTGACCAAAGCTATAAGAATTGGACATTTCACGGAGAACCTTGGGAAGCAGCTACTAATGCTAGTAGAAATGTTGAAGAAGATGATGACCATAGTAGGTACAGTTTTGTGTCTGAAGAAATAGAGATGGATGATAATGATTTTGGTGATTTTGGATCTGATCCTTATGAGTTTGCCAATGTGATTGGGGATGGAGATCAACCATTGTACCCTGGTTGTAGAAAGTACGAGTTATCGGCATTAGTGAAGTTGTATAATTTGAAGGCAAAATATGGGATGAGTGATGGCTGTTTTCTGAAATTATTGATACTTCAAGCGATTTGCTTCGAATGAAATACAATACCGGCCTCTATGTATGAGGCAAAAAGACTTTGTGTGCATTGGGGCTGAGTTATGAGAAAATGCGCATGCCCCAATGATTGCATCTTGTATAGGAAGGAGTATGAGTTTAACTCATTGTCCTAATTGTGGTATCTCAAGGTGGAAGGAAGGCAAAGATTCAATCTTGAAGAGGGTGTGCAGTGAAGGTGGTGTGGTATTTTCCTCAATTCCAAGGTTTAAAAGGATGTTTCGATCACATGAGACTGCTAAGAGTTTGACTTGGCATGCTGCTAGAAAATCAATTGATGGTTATATGTCTCATCCAGTAGTTCCCGTCTTGGAAACTTCTTGATGATAAATGGCCCGAGTTTGGTAATGAGCCGAGAAACTTGAGATTGGCTCTGTCATCTGATGGATTCAATCCCCACAGTTCTCTAAGTAGCAGATATAGTTGCTGGCCAGTTATCTTAGTTACATATAATCTCCCTCCATGGCTGTGCATGAAACGAAAGTTCATGATGTTGACCTTATTGATTTCCGGTCCTAAACAGCCCGGAAATGATATAGACGTCTACTTGGAGCCTTTGATTGATGATTTAAAATCTTTGTGGGATGGGATTGGAGGAGTGTATGATGCACATAATGGAGAATACTTTACACTCAGAGCTGCATTAATGTGGACAATTAATGATTTCCCCGCCTATGGAAACTTATCTGGTTGTGTTGTTAAAGGATATAAAGCTTGTCCAATATGCGGCGATGATACACCTAGTCACAGGTTGAAAAATGGCCACAAAATTTGTTACATTGGGCATAGAAAATGGTTACCGATCAATCATCCATATAGGAGGCAACGTGCAGCTTTTAATGGGAAACCTGAATATGGCACGCCTCCTGAGCCATTAACCGGAGAAGAAGTGCTGCATATGGTTGAAGATGGTGACAGAGTTTGTTGGAAGAAGAAATCAATATTCTTTGATCTCGAGTATTGGAAATACCTTCCTGTGAGGCATGTCCTAGATGTTATGCACATTGAGAAGAATGTTTGCGATAGTATCATTGGTACATTGCTGGAGATCCTGGAAAAAATAAAGATGGGATTGCTGCTCGATTAGATTTATTGAACATGGGGGTCAAAGCGATTTGCAACCGAGTATGGAGAAAGACGTACTCGTTTGCCTCCGGGCCTTGGAATTTGTCAAGAGCGAGAAGAGAGAGGTTTGCAATTCTTTCTATGGTATGAAGGTCCCTGAAGGTTATTCTTCAAATATAAAAAATCTTGTATCTTTACAAGATTCAAGACTTCTTGGCCTTAAATCACATGATTGTCATACCTTAATGCAACAATTGCTCCTGTGGCAATTCGTTCATTTTTAGAAGCCTGCAAGGTATGCACATAACTCGCTTGTGCTTCTTCTTCAATGCTATATGTGCAAAGATTGTTGATGTTTCCAAGCTAGATAAGTTGGAAGAAGATGTAGTAGTTACTTTGTGTTTGCTTGAGAAGTACTTTCCCCTTCATTCTTTGATATCATGGTTCATCTAGTAGTACATCTTGTCGAGAGAAGTTAAATGCTGTGTGGGCGATTATATTTTAGATGGATGTATCCGTTTGAAAGATATATGAAAGTGCTAAAGGGTATGTTCAGAATCGTATTCGTCCAGAAGGTTGCATTGCCGGCGGTATATAATCAAGAAGGCTGTAGAGTTTTATCTTGAGCATTTATCGATGTTAAATAGCAGGTTGGAGTGCCTTCAAGCCAAAAGATGGGAGTTTCAAAACCATTATCAGGTTGCCTACGATGGCGTAGTTGATCGGGACCTGTTGAACCAAGCACATCTATATGTCTTGGAGAATACGGAGGAAGTCCTACCTTATATCGAGTACGTATGAGTTTTATTCTTTAAGTTTCCATTTTAAATTATTTCTTATGTTTATCTTATATGTTTGGGACCGTAATACTTGAATTTTGTGTGTCATGTAGGCAACATATGATTCACATCCAGACCACTTATCCAAAATTTAGAAAGAGAACAAAGTGGCTGCAGGATAAGCACAATAGCACTTTCATTCAATGGCTACGCTTCAAGGTATATGTTATTGAATAACATATTGGACTTTTAATTTTCTTCTTTCTATGTTAGATTGAATGAAGTTATATGATTAATTTGCAGGTTCAAAGTGAACTTAATGAGGGAAGACAATCATAGCGTATCAGAAAATTTAAGGTGGCTAGCAGCTGGTCCAAACATGGCAGTGCCATTATATAGGAGCTATCTCATTAAAGGTATTAAATTCAACATCAAGGCACAAGATGATGTGCGGACAACTCAAAATAGTGGAGTTTATTTACTTGCACATACTATGCAAGTTGCTAGTGCCAATGATAAAAACCCAATTCTCTCAAATATGGGTTTCTATGGTGTCATTCAAAAATTTGGGACCTTGACTGCAAAGTTTACAATCCCAGTCTTTAGGTGTGATTGGATTGATAATACTTCTGGTCTTGTAGTGGACGAACTTGGATTTACCCTTGTAGATTTGAGTAAAATTGGACATAGGAAAATTTGTTTGGCTTCTCAAGTCAAACAAGTATTTTTGTTGGCGACCCGATGCATCGTGGTTGGTGGTAGTATTATCAATGCCTAATAGAAATATAATGATGTTATTGGTGATAATGTCTTAGGTGATGTGAGAATTGAGTGTGAGCCATTTACTAGGGGGATGCCAAATGTTGACACATTTGATGAAGTGAGTGGTTGAGTTAGGGAGTCAAAATATTGAGATGGGTGAAGATATATGGGTTGAATGATGCTTTTAATTGGCAGTGTATGACATTAATTTTGTAATATATTGTAATGTGATTTCTTCACTTTCATTATCAGTTTTGGCCACAACAATGAGAACAAAATTGCGGTTCCAGTTACAAAACACGCGGTTTGATAAAAATGTAATAAAGCGGCGTCATTCTAATAAATAGCGACGTTTTGGAGCATTCAACGACGCAATATATTTACCGACGTCTTAAAGCAAAGTAACAATGAAGAACCACGACGCTATTGTAAACGATAATCGAGGATAACCGTCGGACAAGCATAAAGAAGCCATGTAATTCAAAATAACACGACTCAATCCCATAATACGGCGTCTAAAGATGAAATTTTAACACAGGCGTTACAAAACGGCGTCGTCATGAATTTACCGCGTCGTAAGTTCTTTAATAAACGAAGTGGAAAAGGATGAATTCACGGCGGTATTTGAAGTCCATTAAATTCGTCGACGTTAAGATGAATTAGACGGCGTTAATTTTTAATAAAGGCGTATAAATTATTAAACAGACGGTCTTTTCATGGTACCGGCGTTGTATATGAGCGACAACGTCGTCCTTATAAATCTTATAATGCGTGATTAATGGCCCCATCATTTTCCGTCGTTTATTTTCAAAATATAGCGTATAAATTCTGTGTCGGCTCTCATTTATTTGGAACCGACGTTGTTTATTCATTTCAACGTCGTCTAAGTAAATACATACGTCGTAATTAATGAACCTGACATCTATTTCCACGTCATAATTCATAAAAAATCGAAGTGGAAAATTTATTTTACGACGGTTGTGGGAAATGTTGTGACGTAGTAGGTGTCATAACGTCGTCTATTATGATTGTAAAGACGTCGTATTTATATTTGTCATCTGTTTCCTTTTTAACAGCGTTTTTGTTGGAGTTGGTCGTCTATTCTCATCCTCATTATTTTTATGTCTTTTTTTGCACAAAGGCGTGGTTTTATTTTTGATAGCGTTTTGTTTTAACAGCGTGGTTATTCACCGTCGTGGTTTTATTATGGAAAAGATGTCGGTGGATTCCACAGCGATTTGAAAACAGAATACACGACGGTGAATACCCGTCGTGGTTTTCCTTTTTTGTAGTAGTGTATCGAAATAAATGCAATAGCCATTAGTGGAATGACGATCATCGAGATCCCCCACATAATCGGCATTAGAATCGGCATTGAGATAAAGAGTGCTTGGCAAATAGAGTAACCCATGAGTAAGCGTGCCATTGAGATAACGGAGAATGCGCTTAATAGCGAGACAATGAACAGTAATGGGTTGATGCATAAACGGACAAACTTGATTAACAACAAAGGCAATGTTTGGGTGAGTAAGGGTTAAGTACTAATTAAAGAGCACCAACAATACTACGGTATTCAGTAGGATCAGACAAAAGATCACCATCAGAGATGCTAAGACAATGACCAATGACAACGGGTGTAGGCACGAGTTTGGCGTCGTGCATGTTACCATCAGAGATGCTAAGACAATGATCCACAGCATATATGGTCTGAGTAAGAGATAGAACGGACGAAGTACAAATATCCATGCCCAAAAAGTAATGAGCGGGCCCAAGATCCTTCATAGAAAATTGACAACCCAAATTAGAAATAAGTGTAGTGCTGTGAAAGGGATCGGAGCTAGTGAGAAGGATATCATTGACATAAATCAACAGATAAATGCGAACAGAACCATGAATGGAGATGAAGAGAGAAGAATTAGACTTAGATGCAGTGAATCCCAACTGAAGAAGATGAGAAGAGAAACACTGAAACCAAGCACGAGGAGGCTGCTTGAGACCATAAAGAGATCAACGTACATGATCATGATCAGGATAGACGGGATCCACAAAGCCAATGAGTTGGCACATATAAACATCTTC
The DNA here is from genome assembly GCF_029339155.1 of Prunus mume. NCBI lineage: Eukaryota > Viridiplantae > Streptophyta > Magnoliopsida > Rosales > Rosaceae > Prunus > Prunus mume. Next base: position 19,466,136 of record NC_142700.1, on the reverse strand, counting down.
ATTTAGGTAACCATGCAAGAAGGCATTCTAACATCCAATTGACTAACGATCCAACCAAATTGCATGGAGAGAGCCAAGATAAGAAGAATAGTAGAATGATTGGCACTAATGGTTTCACCATAGTCAAGACCCGGTTGTTGATGAAAACCATTGGCCACTAAGTGAGAGTTGGAACAATGAATAAAACCAACAAAATTCCGTTTAACATGAAAAACCTACTTATTCAGCAACACATTCATCGTGGAGTACAATTGACTAAATTCCAAGTCCCAGGACGAAGAAGAGCATTGAACTCATCAATCGTTGCAAGACACCATTCCTTATGCTTATTAGCCTATGAAAAAGATGTAAGCACAACAATACCATCAGTAGAAGATAAAACCAATGCATGATAGGCATATTTAGGATTGGGTTTATGGATAGTGCTTTTAGCACGAGTAACCATCGCATGAGTACGGGAGGCACTTACTAGAGCGTGTATCAAAAGAGGAGAAAGATGTGCGAAATGAAGCAGTGCGGTTTGGGTTCCTAGTGTAGAGTGCAGAGAATCGAGAAGGCATGAGGAATGGAGTTGGAGCACAATTGGGGAGTTGGGCAGCATATGTGATGACATATATGGATGGGGCAGGGCTAGAAGCACAAGTTATTATGGATGCGGGAAGGTCGGGAGGCTGAAGGGTGGTGGGTGAGTTTGTGATGCTAGAAGGTGTGGGTTGCAGAAGCGAGGGCTGAGGATGAGAGCAGTCAGCGATGGAGAATGGTTTGGAGCGAAGCGACTTGGGCTGGTTTAACGAAAAAAATTCATCAAATAACAAATGACGAGATAAAAAAAAAAAAAAAACATGATTAGAAACAAGATCTAAGCACTGATAACCTTGATGGTTCAAAGAAAAACCAAGAAACACATGAACACCAAAATTGGAATTTATTATTATTATATGGCCGTAAATAAGGAACACATGAGCCCCAAAAGTTTTAAAAAATGAATAATTAGGTTCTTTTTGAAACAAAATTTCATAGGTGGTTTGTGCTGAAGCAACTTAGAAGGAAGATGATTAATTAAATAAACAATGGTGTGCATTGCCTAGGCCCCATATGGAGGAGGCATCGAGGCATAGGCTAAAAGAGTGAGCCCGGCATCAACAATGTGACAATGCTTACGTTCGGCTATGCCATGTTGCTTAGGATGATGTGGACAAGAAAGATGACGATGAATGCCATGATGAGATTGAAAAAAATCCTGAAATTGATGACTAGTGTATTCCCCACCCCTATCGGATTGAAAGGCCTTAATCATAGTGGAAAACAGATTTTCAGCTAAAGTTTTAAATTTAACAAAGTGAGAGAAAACCTTTGATTTCAATTTCATCGGAAAAATCAAAGAACAACGAGAAAAATCATCAAAAAAATAAAACATAATAATTAAAACCAACAATTGATTTATTTGAAGAACTCCACACATCAGAGTAAATAAGTTTCATCGGAGAATAAGAGATAGAAAAAGATGGACTAAAGGGTAGTTTAACACTTTTACCCAACGAACATGATTGACAAAAAGAAGTAAACCTATAGCCCGAAAATGACAGTTTATTATGTGATAACAAAAATTGCAAAGTAGATGAAGCAAGATGCCCAAGGCGAGAATGCCACATGGAGCGGTCAACACGGACACCTAGTAAAGCAACACGATCAGGCAAAACTTGAAAAGACTCATTTGCTATAAAAGAAAATGGATATAGGCCATTGCTACATTTGCCTCAAAAAAGCGCCTTCCCCATCGCCAAATCCTCGATAAAATAACAATCAGTAAAAAAAGTGAAGAAGCAATGGTTGTTAGTGGCAAATTTATGAACTAATAAAAGAGGAAGAAAGGCATTAGGACAATGAAGAACATCATTAAGGTTGAAAGAAGAATTAAGGTGAGAGAAATGAGAGTGACCAATATTTTCAGTAGGCAAAACCTTTGTTCCAAGCATACCCAACATTGTCGGAACCATGATACTCTCTAGCAAGGGATAAGTGTCTTAATTCGTTGGTAATATGAGTGTTAGCAAGGGATAAGTATCAACAACCCATTGTGTATAGCCATTGTACGAAGGATGATGAGCAGCCATGCCTTGAAGACGAGATGAAGGTGAAGGCACATAAGAAGCCTTGGAGGGACAGACAGCAGCGATGTGGCCAAAACCATAACAATTGAAACATTAAATAGGCCCACGGGGTAAAAGGAGGCCCAAAAGAGGAAGTAGTAGAGCAAAAAGGCGGCGGGCTAACAACACTAGGCCCAAGCAGCACCGAGGCCTTGCTAATGTGGACATGGTGAGAGCTTAGGTGCACTAGAAAAACTACAACTTAAGGAAAAGCCAGAGCGCGAGGGCAAGAAAGAACCACGATTGCTAAAACCACGACCACCGAGACTAGCAAATCCGCCGTGATCGCCATAACCAAGACCACCATGGGAAGCCACAATGGCTGTTGTACCAAAAGAAATAGTAAGACAAGAAGAAGCCTGAAGTCGACGTTCATGAGAAGGAAAGCTTCAAAAGACAACATACTGATTGGTGTCTAACGAGCTTGAGCAACGACAACAATGTTTTCATGAAGAGGGCCAACGTTGTTCATAACCACAACAAGAAGATCAGAATCAGAAACAGGAGCACTGGCAAAAGCCAAGTTATCAACAATAAAGTTAATGCGATCAAGAAAATCGATGATGAAAGAATCACCACATGTCGTGCAAAGCAAATCACTGCATAGTTGAAGAAGACTATTTTGATTCAGAGAAGCGAAACGAGTCTTAAGCTTCACCCAAGTGTCACGACCGGTGGTTTTGCTAGCAACGGTGGTGAGGACCTTATGGTGAAGAGAACCATTGATGAGAGTTAGAATAAGTTTCAGTCTTTACGGACCCGTCATCATCTTGGGTTTGGGGATGAGAGACAGAGGAGGAAAGTCATCATTCTTAGCCTTAGGATCGAGAATGGTCGAAGAGAGGCATTTGGAACAACAAAAGGCGAGCAAGCGATGGTTATGGGAACCGAATTAATTCAGAACCCTAGGTCAAATAATTCATTCCATTTGGGTTATTTGACCTAATTGGGAATTATTCAACCTAATTGGGAGTTACTCAATTTAATTGGGGATTACGCAATTAAATGGAATGTTACTTAATTAGGTTGCGAATTGATTTGATTCCTACCACAATTCCCATTTAAATGAGGAGTTACCTAATTAAATTAGGAATTGATTTGATACCTACCATAATTAGGGATTTGATTTACCTTAATAAATCAAATCCCTAATTAATCAAATCAATTCCAAATCGAGGAGGAATAATTCCTTTCAATTTATAGAATTATTCATCTAAAACCCTAGCCTCCGAGACCACTATAAAAGGATGGTCACACACAAGGGTTGAGGTACGTCTAAATTCCTACTGAAACTCTGCAGAAATTATCCCTCACAACCCCTAGCCGCCATACTCTCTCTCCCTTTTATACAAGGCTCCGGCCACCACTCATGGCTCCGGCCACCTGGTTTACACCTTACATATATATCTTCGTACCCTATTTAGCTATTGTTTTCTCTACGAATCAATTGAACTAACTTAGGCATTGGAGGGCCTTTGGCCAACACCCCCTAGGTGTGGTCATCTTATTTGATATATTTTGCAGGGGAAAAGCGGTGAAGAAGAAAGAATCTTTCATTCGAATATTCTGCAAGTGGAAAATCGCTCCACAAATCGGTGCTCATTGAGAACACGAGATACTCAAGCGTGCTCAAACTTATGTTACAATCCATCGAAGCCTTCCAAACAACCGGTTTGAAGCAAGAAAACGGAAAGTAAAACCACCATAATGGCTCGATCCGCAACTGACCCAGCCACTCCCCACGATCCGGTGTCGACGCGGGCAGCACCACCACCTCTCACGCGCCACCTACAGGACTCGCGGTGAGACCATGCCGGCCATCGCCCGCTGAACATGTTGAAACCTCATCAAGGTGGGCTCGTTACCACACGTAACGCAGGCGATCTTGGAGCAACTTCAGCGTTCCCTCCATGCACCCTCTTGATGCGCTCCGCGTCTGATGCAATAAAACCCTCACCCATGTGCGGTGGGCTCACACACTTCTCTCCTCCGATCCACGAAGTCAAGTAGACCTTAATCGAGAGTTGACGACTAGCTCGAGAGAATGGGCGACCAAAGCAATCTAATGAGGCATCTCCTCAACCAAATAAGCAGCAAAACCTTGGCCTTGGACAAGCGGACCAAGAGAAGGATGGGCCAGAACGCACCGATAGGGAGCTCAATAGGTACCAAGCGGTCGGCGGGAAAAAGTAAACAAGGGAGAAACAATGTGATTGGCTTTGCCAACATAAAGCATCTGCAAGCAACACTCGAAGCGATTAGGTTTAAGGAACAACGTCTTGCGCGAAGGTGGGCCACGACTTGTCTGTGCCAGGCTGCGAAATGTACATCAAAGGCTAGGCCCAGGAAGTTCAGCGAGACAACCATCGCGAGGATTGTGAAAGGTGCTTAGCTGTCCATTCGCGAGAGGAGCATTCACGAAAGCTAGGCCCGGGAGGTCAGCTGGATAAGCCTCATAATAAGGACCATGAGGAAAGCGCTCTGCACTCTCGAAGAGTCGATTCTTATCGACAAGCTAGAAAATCCTTTGCAGCGCGATCCTGCTCGCCTCTAAGCACGAGCGAAAAGTCGACCCGCGGATCGCGAAGAAGTCAATCGGCCTCGCCCAAATCGCGAAAGGTCGCCAACATGATTGACTAGCAATGTGTGCGATGTGGCTTGTGAATAGTGACTTGAGACTTGGGGTGGGAACTTTGAAGATGCACTACGTAAGGAATAGACGGCGAATTCTCGGCTTTCACTTGAGATAAAGCGGTACGCTCCTCCAAGCGATTCTCAACACCCTTGTTCACACACTTCAAAAGCGATTCGATCCGAGGCCACAAACACTCCAAAAGTGTCATGATCCTCAGAAGGGTGATGATGTGTGATGCAAAGGTATTTGCAATGACCTTGTGAAGAGCAACAAGACTAGTTCCACACTCTACCATCACGGGTCGATTAGTAGCTTCAAGGAGGCGGCTTACGTCTTCACTAAAGAATACACCTTTTCTTTGGACAATCAGAAGAACAAGTTTTATACAGCTGCCGAAAGTTAACAAACCCCGAGATTACATCACGAGATTCAAAGCAGAAAAGACCAACATTGTAGGATGTGGCGGCGGATCGCATCCTCTACTCAAGAAAGGCCTTCGGTGAACACGACTTGTACAGCGGTGACAATCACTCATAGCTAGACTCTGGCGGTCTCGCCACCGTGGATACTCGTGCTGCAGTATGAGGATCAATTGCTGCAAAAAGTCTACAAAGCGGGAAAATCAGCCGCTAGCGGGCATGCCAAAAGCGGCAGATTTAGCAGGAATAAGGACAAGGGCGGTTGCACCTGAGAATGCTACGGCTGGAGAGAACAACACCAAGTTCACCATCCCTATACATCAAATCTTAGCCCAAGTGAAGGACAAACCTTGGGTAAGAAGACCACCACCCTTGAAAAGAGATCCGGACAAGAGGGATACTAGCAAATCATGCCTTCCATGGGGCCTTGCGGGCACACTACGAACAACTGATTCGCTTGGAAAGTACATCTTGAAGAACTCGTGAGAGAAGGTCACTACATGGAATTCATTGCGAAGCAAGCCATCCAGTGGATTGAAGATCGTGACACCGCCAAGAAGCCACCTAGAAGGTCATAAGGATTAACACAATCCTAGCTGACTCCGAGGAGTTTGGGTTTACTAGCAAGGAAAAGAAGAGGAAGATCAAATAGGCCATTGTGATCTCCCAAATCTTGATCGACCTTCCACCAGGAGAAGACGATCTGTGATCGGCTTCCAAAAGAAAATACGATCGACCTCGGCGAGCGACATAACGATGCCCTTGTCATTGCATTCAAATCACTCGGCCAATATCACAAGTGGGTCATCCGATGAGATGGGCTTGGAGACAAGATCAACAAATCCGCCATATCGCTAAGCGGCTTTGTGGTGTAATAGCGGTCACGTAGGCACGATGGGCCTCTACGTCCTCCTCACCTATAATAAGCTCCCAAACATTCATGGTCATTAATGAGGTCTCACCCTACAATGGCATTTGGGGCATACCATGGATCGGCAAGATCAGCGCCATCACCTCCGCCACACATCAGAAAATTCGGTACCCAATTTCTAAAGCGGTGTAGTGAATCATCGTCGGGCAATGGTGAGGAAATGTTACATAGGGCTGAAAAAAGAAAACAAGCGTAGTTCCTCCTGAGCAGGCGGTCTGAAGGAGGTTGAATAGCGAATCTTGCTCGCTATAGGAATCAAAGCATCATGACCAAGCGGGAAATCTGTCAGGTCTCTCTTGAAGAAGGATGGAAACAGAAGACGAGTTAATACCCGGATCTGACCAGCGAGCGAGCGCGGATGTCGGCTCGCGCTTTAGCCGAAAAGAAGGTGGAGCTAACCACCTTCCTCGAGGCTAACAAAGACATATTCTCTAGCATCGGCCCAAACATCATCTGTCGCCGACTCCGTCAACCACGCGGTAGCGGTGGCGGAGAAAAGGCGTAACTTTGCTCGGTAGGTCACTATCATCGAGTCGAGATTGACAAACTCCTGGCTCTGGCTTCATCAAAGAGGTCTCTTACCGGGTAGCTTGCCAGCGTTATTACGTTGCAAAACAAAGAAAAAAATGGTGGATGCGCCTCGATTATCTGAGACCTCAACAAAGCATGCCTAAGACAACTTCTCATTGCCGAATCAACCAACTCATGGATTCCACTTACGGCAATCAAGCTGCTCTCTGACTTCATGGACACTATTTTGGCTATAGCAAATCTTGATGTACGAGGATGACAAGGCAAAATTTCTTTCATCATCGAGAGGACCTCTGCTTGGTCATGCCCTTTGTCTGAAGAATCCTAAGACAACCTACAAAGGCTCGTGAATAAAATCTTTAAGGAGTAGATCGGAAAAACTATGGAGGTCTATGTGGATGACATGTTGGTTAAAGCCCCAAAACGTGCAGATCACATCAAAATCATCTTGAGGCATTTGCTTTTACTTTGCGAGTATCGCATGAAGTTAAACCTGAGTAAATGCATATTTGGTGTATCCTCCAGTCGATTCTTGGGATACCTAGCCACACAACGAGGTATCGAGGCACACCCACATCAAATCAAAGCCATTCTCAAGATGAAGTTGCCTTCCACAGTGAAGGAAATACAAAGTCAGACGGGCAGAGCACTGACCCTCGCTCGATTCCTCTCGAGATCTACTGACAAGTGCAAACCATTCTTCAAAGCTTTGAAGAAATGACAAAGAGACAAATGGAATGAGGAGTGCAAAGTAGCTTTCCAGAATCTGAAGACTTACCTCACTTGCCTCCCCTACTCTCAGCAGTTCTGTTGAAGACTTGTTCATGTACTGCACTCGGCTTTCATCAAGGCTGAGGCCCAACATCATTATTCTATGTCAAAAGCTCTCCTCAATGCAGAGACTTGCTACCCGAATTGGAAGCTCATTTTGCTCTTGTGTAGTTTGTGAGAAAAGCTGCGACCACTACCAAGTTCATCAAGTCATAAATCATGGCCGACTTTCCTTTGAGATCAATCCTCTACAGCCATGATGCTTCTCGGCAACTCATGAAGTGGGCTATGGAGGTAAGCCATCGACCTCCTCACGACCAAAACTGCAATAAAAACCCAGGCTTTGTTTATTCACCCCATCAGCCAAAGAAGAGAAGCTGGTCAACAAAAAGAAGGAAAGTTCAAAAGCAGACGGAACCTCTGCTGAACCTAGCCAACCCGAGGCGTGAAAATTAATAGTAAGCGAGTGTCAGACCAAAAGGCTGGGCGGTGTCGTCATCATCACCTAGGATGGAACCCTATTGGAGCAAGCTATCACGCTTGGCCTTCTGGCCCTAAACAACAAGGCAAAACACGAGTCATTGCTCCACGGCTGCGCAGCGAAGAACTGCAATCAAGAGTTAGCCATCTCGGATTCCCAATTGATCACGAATCAAACTTTAGGTGAATACATGGTGAAGCACCAAATGATGATCTTGTACCTTGACAAAGTCCAAGAGCTATTAAAGGTGTTTCCTACCTTCACCATCAACAAGTACCCTCTGAAGCGAGAGAAGCGCATATCACGAACACAGCCGGTGGATACCTAATTCAAGCGCTCCGTCGATCGAACACCTTGACCGGCCAAGCCTTAAAGAAATAGAGTCGGTCGACACAATGCAGATTGACGAGGACCCCAGTAGCAAGACCCATCATTGACTACTTGATGAATGAAAACACGCCAGGCAGACAAATCGAAGCTAGAAATGTCCGTGAAGGCGCGAGATACCATGCATAGCAACAAGCTTATCCGCAGATCATACTCCGGCCCTCATCTCACCTGCATAAAGTACCCTCAAACACTTGAGGTTCTCTGCAAAATTCACGACGGCGAGTGTGGCAACCAAGGATGTCAAAAATGTAATGAGACCTGTCGTAAATAGAATAATTATTCTCGTAAATATTATATTTTCATAATAAAATATATAAATAATATTTCCAATCAAAAACTTTTTTCATAAATATGTTTTTGTCATTCATTAATATAAAAGAACTGAACAATATTTATTTCATATCAACTCATATATGTCTCCAACTTCTAAACTTTGAATATAAATTCCAAGTCTGACATTACTAAATAAAATTCTTTGGCAGATGATAAAAGAACTAGTTGGGCTCTTGCACGACATCATCACTAAGATAAGCATCGGAACAGCTTCCCATATTGACCTAGTATAACAACAACAAAAACAAAGAATTGTAATAAGACCTGATAGAATTTGAAAATGGGAGTAACAAATACAATTAAGAAGTAATATACATAATAAAAGCTATACCGCATTAGGTGATTGCCTTGCACTGTGAGCAGAATTTTGAGTTATTGTTAATCAGCATTTGAACTTGTTGTTGCAAAGTGCTCAATTGACCTTTGACATTATTCAATTCCTCTTTAAAAGCTCATGATTTTCGTCCAATTCCACGCACCTACGCTTATTGCAGTTTTGGTTAGTTTTTTTTTTTGTCAACAGTTTTGGTTAGTTGAGGAGTTCTATAAGCTGTAGACTTTGCAAATGTAAAATTAAAATTTGGCAAAAAAAGTAAAATTAAAAAATTTTAAAAGCCTGATCGGATTACTTTTTAAAAAGATACAGCTCTATTGTCTTTTATCACATGAATTACTTTAAAATATATTTATATATATAGTTCAATCTATTATATTTTATTAGATGCAATACTTATTAAAAAAAGATAGTTCAATCTATTGTCTTTTATCATATGAATTACTTCAAAAAAAAATATATAGTTCAATCTATTTTATCGTAATAGAAATATATAGTGAAAATTGTTATGCATTTAGGAATCCTAGGAGCTGATCGGATTTTGATCAAATTAATGGTTGATTTGGATTCTTAATATATACAAGTAGTTCCAATCATTGTGATCATTATATGATTGTGGAACTCTTCGGCATTACATGCTTTCAGTAAAAGATGCGCATTTGAAGGATGAAACATGAGCTAATAAGGTGATTTTATTGGAGAATAAATAAAAAATTTAATCTTTGTGGCATCAAAATGTACATTATTTTAAATAAGTATTGCCAATGGGAAGTGTAAAGAACTTAGTATTCTTGATTTTGGAGGAATTCAATTCTTGGGTGGGAGGTGGTATTCTAATTCATGTAGAACTAACCCATTAGGAATTTATCTTTTTAACCAATTATATACTCACATAGTACCACTCCTACCCCAATTCCATATGAATCGTTGAGGTGTTGACCTTCTGAATATCAAGTGTAATAACAATTGTTAAAAACTAAATATCTAATGTTTGTACACTTCGATATAAAAGACAATTTACAATTTTGTTATATATAATTAATAACACTATAGAATAGGGAGGTTACTACAATTTGGAAGCCTGGGAAGATGTGCAGTTATTAGAGAAAGAGATTAGAGGTGGTGGCTTTTGGAACTTGGTTTGAGATGGGAAGAGAAACGAAGGGGTGCGCTAGTCTCGTTCCTAGTTAAATGTAATCCACCGTGTGTATTAAACTAAAAGCTAAAGCGGTGGTGTATTTTCTCATATGTTGTGGAAATACATGTCTTCTCTTCCATTTACTAGAGCAAATGATAGGCGTTCCTACCCAACCACCAAACAATCCAGGGGTCAACCATCTTGCTTTCCATGGCTTTTTCCCGCTTCTGGAGGTCAATTGACCACCCTTGCAACGTGGGTCTTCCCCTGATAACATATATGCACACTCTATGTGATATTTTTATTCACACTAGAAATTAAGCATCAAAATTTTTGACGACTTTTTCCGATGCAAGTTATATGCCATAGCAAATAATAATTATTTCCGATAGCGATTAATTGCAATCGGAAATGACAATTTACTTCCGATAACTAAAATTATTCGTCGGAAATCTACAACTATTTTCAACAAGCAAAACATGTCGTCGGTAAATGCAATTATTTGCGACATACACCCTTCGGGAAATATGGACTCATTACGAGGACATATTTTCCTTGGAAATAAGTGACTATTTCCAAGGGCAAAAACAGCCCCTCAGAAATAACCATTACAATTCCGACAACCATGCCTTTGGTCGAGTAAACTAGTGCCAAGGCTTCCTCCTAAAAACAATGTATTTCGACATCCATAGGCATTTGAGGTACATTCATAGTCGATAAAATAGATCATCGACATATTTCCGACAGCCAGCGTTTTTGTAGTCGAGGACCTTTCGCGATATTTAGAGACCATCGAATAAAGTTTGTCAAAAAGACCATTTTTTTTGTAGTGTTTATACATTTGATGAATTATAATGTTTAGAATGTTTAATTACATGTAAGTATCTGGATCCCTTACAACCCCTTGCAAGGTTCTCTAACTTTCCAATGTGGAATATTTTTCATTGAACAATCATATGATAATTATATACAGAGCAATCTCCTCACAATTCTCCTCCTAACAATTAGCTTTCTTGCTGTAAATCGGATTGTATTTTATGTCTATATTATTTTCTACCTTAAGTAAACTTCCTATATTTGTATAAATAGGGACTTTGTGTAATTTGTTTAATACAAGGAAATATATTCTCTACAAGAATCATATCACATGACTGTTGACGCAAGGTAGGGGGCCTCAACGTAAAGGTAACATCATGAGTTTTCATCATCTCTTTGTCATACTCAGCTGATGAAATCAAATAACTATGGTTGAAACTTCTCCAAGTCTCAGTGTATAAGGGGTCCATATGTCTTGGTCAAGTCTCTTAGTTTATGATAGAGAGCAAATGAGCTTATGTACATGCATGGCCCTGGTGGTAGATTTGAAACGGGGTCTTTGCTTGTGCCTCTGTTCCTTATTTTCAGTACCAAAAAGATAAGAAGCATTTACATCTATGCATATATAACATAGGATGTAGCTATGTCTTTTTCTGATGCAAAGATTCTGCAAACTTGGTTGGTATCTGTTTCCTTTTATAATAATTACTACTCTTATTCTTCACGTGCATCATTTCAGTTCTGTTTTTTAACTAATAAGTCCAAGCCCACTAGAAATGAAGGGCTCTGGCTAGTGTGTTATTAGTCCAACAGATAGTACACAGAAAGAATATAGAATTCAACAATTGGCCAATCCGAGGTATTAAAATTTAATGGAGGATGTGTTGCCATGTGTTTTTCCTGGTGCTAAGATTCTCTCAACTCTCTATATACAGCAAATCTAGGAAATAAATACAAATAAACAGGAAAATAAATCCTTTAGGGATTACATCTCATTACACCCCCGTAAGTTGATGAGGCGGGGGAGCACAGGCAGCGTGGACTGAAGTAAAGAAAACCGAGTGGGAGATAGACCCTTAGTGAAGATATCAGCAATCTGATCAGCAGCAAAACAATAAACAACAAGCAACTCATTGCCCGCCACCTTTTCATGAACAAAATGATAATCAACCTTGACATGGAAAGTGCGAGTGTGAAACACCAAATTAGATGAGAGAGAGAGAGAGAGAGAGAGAGAGAGAGAGCACTAATATTATCACACCAAAGCTTAGGACAAGGAACTAGAAGATGAAGATCAAGAAACAAAGCATGTAACCAAGAGAGAGTTGCGGTAGTGTAGGCAAGCTGGCGGTGCTCGGACTCGGTGATATAGCGGGAGACAACTGCGTTGCTTCTTTGAGCTCCAAGAAATTAAGTTAGTATCGAAATAAACGCAATAGCCACCAGTGGAGCGACGATCATCGAGATTCCCCACATAATCGGCATCAGAATTGGCATTGAGATAAAGAGTGCTTGGCGAATAGAGTAACCCATGAGTAAGTGCATCACTGAGATAATGAAGAATGTGCTTAACAGCGAGGCAATGAACAATAATGGGTTGATGCATAAAGTGACAAACTTGATTAACAAAGAAAGGCAATATGCGGCGGTAAGGGTTAAGTATTGAGAGCACCAGCAATACTACAGCACTCGGTGGGATCGGAGAGAAGATCCATCGAGAGATGCTAAGGCAGCGACCATTGCTGGCGAGTGTAGGCATGGTATGGCTTCGTGCATGTTAGCACGCTTGAGGAGATCCACAACATATTTGGTTTGAGTAAGAGATAGAATGGACGAAGTACAAATAAGCTCCATGCCCAAAATATAATGAGCGGGCCCAAGATCCTTCATTGAAAATTGACAACCTAAATTAGAAATAACCGTGGTGATGCGAAAGGGATCGGAGCTAGTTACAAGGATATCATCGACATAAATCAATAGATAAATGCGAACAGATCCATGAATGGAGATGAAGAGAGAAGAATCGGACTTAGATGCAGTGAATCCCAACTGAAGAAGATGAGAAGAGAAACCCTGAAACCAAGTGCGAGGAGCCTGCTTGAGACAATAAAGAGATCAACATAAATGAAATAAGAGCCAACGGGCTGGCGCATATAAACCTCTTCATTTAGGTAACCATGCAAGAAGGCTTTCTAACATCCAATTGACCAACGATCCAACCAAATTGCACAGATAGAGCCAAGATAAGACAAATAGTAGAATGATTAACAATGACACCAATGATTTCACCATAGTCGAGGCCCGGTTGTTGATGAAAATCATTGGCCACTAAGCGACCCTTGGAACGATGAATAAAGCCATCAGAATTCCACTTGACATGAAAAACCCATTTATTCGGCAACACATTCATAGTGGAGTACGAGGGACCAAATTCCAAGTCCCAGCACGAAGAAGAGCATTAAACTCATTTGTCATAGCAAGACACCATTCCTTATGCTTATTAGCCTATGAAAAATATGTAAGCTCAACAGTACCATTAGTAGAAGATAAAACCAACGCACGATAAGCATTTCGGATTGGGTTTACGGATCGATTTTATACAGTAACCATCAAATGAGTAGGAAGGCACTTACCGGGGCTGAGGAGGAAGAAAAGTTTGCGGTTTGGGTTCCTAGTGTAGAGTGCAGAGAATCAGAAGACCGGGGACTAAGCGATAGGTAAGAAGGCATGAGGAATCGGTTGGAGGCGGGATTAGGAGTGGGGTGCAGAAAAATGGCATGGGTGATGAGATATAGATGGGACGGGGCTAGAAGCCGCGAGGTTATTGTGGATGAGGAAAGTCAGGAGTTGGAGAAGGTGGTGTACAAAGGTTGTGGCGCTAGAAGGTGTGGGTTGCGGGAAGAAATCACGGGCTAGAGAGGATGAGAGAGAAGTCGATGGCGAGGAGAATGGTCTAAAGCGAAGTAGCACAGGCCTTGTTAAATGAAAAAGAAAATTCATCAAATAACAAATGTCGCGATAAAAAAAAAACACGATTAGAAACAAGATCTAAGCACCGATAACCGTGATGGTTCAAAGAATAACCAAGAAACACACATTTGGAAGACCGAAATTGTAATTTATTATTATTATATGGCCGTAAATAAGGAACACATACGCACCCAAAAGTTTTTAAAAACGAATAATTAGGTTCTTTGTGAAACAAAATTTCATATGGTGATTTGTGTTGAAGCAACTTAGAAGGAAAACGATTAATTAAATAAACAGCGGTGTGCATTGCCTTCACCCCATGTGGAAGAGGAATAGAGGCATGGGCTAAAAGAGTGAGCCCGGCATCAACAATGTGACAATGCTTACGTTCGGCTAAGCCATGTTGCTTAGGATGATGTGGACAAGAAGGACGATGATGAATGCCATGATGAGATAATAAAAAAAATCCTTAAATTGATGACTAGTGTATTCCCCACCCTCATCAAATTGAAGGGCCTTAATCGTAGTAGAAAACAGATTTTTAACTAAAGCTTTAAATTTAACAATGTGAGAGAAAACCTTCGATTTCAATTTCATCGGAAAAATCCAAGAACAACGATAAAAAATCATCAAAAAATAAAACATAATAATTAAAACCAGCAATAGATTTATTTGAAGAATTCCACACATCAGAGTGAATAAGTTTCATCGGAGAATAAGAGATAGAAAAAGATGAACTAAAGGGTAATTTAACACTTTTACCCAATGGACATGATTGACAAAAAGAAATAAACCTATAGCCAGAAGATGGCAGTTTATTATGTGATAACAAACATTGCAAAGTAGATGAAGCAGGATGACCAAGGCGAGAATGCCACATGGAGCGGTCAGCACAGATACCTAGTAAAGCAACACAATTAGTCAAAACTTGAAAAGACTCATTTGTTGTAAAAGAAAATGGATGTAGGCCATTGCTACTCTTGCCTTAGAAAAGCTTCTTTCCCATCGCCAAATCCTTGATAAAATAACAATCAATAAAAAAAAGTGAAGAAACAATGGTTGTTAGTAGCAAATTTATGAATAGATAAAAGAGGAAGAAAGGCATCAGGACAGTGAAGAACATCACTAAGGTGGAAAGAAGAATTAAGGTGAGAGAAAGGAGAGTGACCAATATTTTTAATAGGCAAACCTGTTCCACCAAGCACACCTCCAACATTGTCAAAAGCATGATACTCTCTAGCAAGGGATAAGTGTCTCAATTCGTTGGTAATATGAGTTTAGCACCTGT
>NC_142700.1:15785471-15879129 GCF_029339155.1 Prunus mume | reverse complement strand
GAACATCTTAAAGTACAACTTATCAAATATATCTTCTCATAATAATGATAGATAACCAGAAACAAAAAGATGTAGACAGCTCAATTTCTATACATGAAATTAAATAGGTCACTCAAAAAATTACAAGCAATAAAACAGATCAAGTACACTCGATCCGATAGGAGTCTAGATGAAGAACTATTTCCAAATCCTGGCCCAGTACAATATTGGGATGGTCACCTTATGGAAAATTACTAAGTGTCATTTCTACCTTAAAACAAAAATAAGAGTGGCACCACAAGGTGCAACAAAAGAAAATGTCTTCAAAGATTTAAAGGTATTTTGCATTAAAATGTGAACTACTGCATGGGCTACAACTTATAGTTAGCATTTAATGTAGATTTATATTCTGACTTAAGATGAAGGCTGAAACGTGAAACCACAGAGAGACAAGGGCCACAAATTTGGGAACAAATTCTATCCTATCAAACATAGAGAACATTGTGGAACCGATCCACAAAGAAAAAAAACAATGCTTCTTCAAAGTAAGCGAAGTATTAAAAGAAGGATATATAAACTTCGGAAATTGGAGTAAATGTAAACCTGATTGGTAAATGGAATAAATGTAAACTCGACTGGAAAATGGAATAAAGTAAGCCAGACTGGTAAATGGAATAAATGTAAAGCTGATCGGCAAATGGAATAAATGTAAAGCTGACTGGTAAATGGAATAAATGTAAAGCTGACTGGAAAGGTAATTCTTGAGTAGCATAGCAAATGCCACGAGAAAAGAAGAAGCTTATGACATAAACAAAATAACTGACCTAAAATGAGGCCACGCATTAATGTGGAATCATTTCAGCTGAAATCAGTTCCAGGCCCCCCAAAATGAGAGCCTCTCGGTGTCCTGCTTTAAGACAACATGAGTTCTACATAAGTCTTTGCATGTTTTAACATAATTAAATGCGCCCAAGTTTACAAAGGAAAGTACTCGAAGGAAATGACTAAGTTCCGCCAATCTTCAACTGAATAACTGAAAGGGTGCCAAATTTAGAACACTTCTGACAATTTCACCTCGAAAGTATAAACTAAAAGCCCTACTGCAACTTACCAAACCATGATTAACATAAAGCCCAAAATATTCATAATGTAAAGTAGCAGAACAAACATATAAGAAAAAAGCTAACTACAAACAAGCTGCAGATACAGGTTCAGAAGCTTTGTATAGTTATTACCACAAAGCATGTGCAATATCTAACTAGGAAACATACCTTTCTGGTATTGCTGTCCACCACTAGCTGGTTTCTTAGTAGCAGCAGGGCCAATCCGCATGGGCCTGGTAGAGCAATACTGACCATTCATCTCAGTCATGGCTCGCAATTGCTCACCTTCATCACCAAACCTAACAAAACCATATCCCTTGGAGCGTCCAGTGGTCCTATCAGTGACAACTTTTGCACCCTTAACAGAGTGATAAGCAGCTCTAAATGTCTCTTGAAGGAGGTAATCAGTCACATCAGCAGCCAAATCCCCTACAAAAACTGTAAAATCCGGACCATCATCCTGTCGCCTCTCGCCAGCACCTAGGGTTGCCCAATTCAGTCGGAAATTCTGCTCCGTGTTGGGCATCAGTGTTCCATTGTATTGCTGCAAGATCTGCTCAGCCGCACTGCGAGACCTAAACTCGATAAAGCCATAACCTTCTGGCAAAGCCGTCTGCTTATTACGGATAACCTTTGCAGTCACAGCCTACAAACACCTCAAAAGCCACAATGAATACAACATAATGGGATACACGGATCATACAAATAGTCCACACAAAAAGTACCAGAAATATAAATAAACAGCAAATCTCAATAAACAGTTCTGTAGTTTTGGTCGAAACCTGGGCTCAGGCATCTAGTTAATAGTTTTATTGTAATTTTTGGTTTATAAAAAAACCCAGTCGGTAAAGTCATAAAAGTTATGTTCTTTGTTCTTCTTTCAAATCACATCTAGAAATAAGCCCTAAATTCCAAATTTGAAGTACAAAAATATTCATTCACATCCAAGCAGAACACAAAATTGAATAGCAAATCACATAAAAGTCAAGCCCTAGATATACATGCACACATAAACGCACAAAGTACAGATAATCACATAGGTGCTTGTGTAACTACCTCTCCGGTGGGACCAAAACAGCTGAGGATATAGTTCTCGTCCATCCACGGCAACAAGTCACCGATCCAGAGCGAGCGGATCTCATCGGGGCCAGGATTCTGTGTGGTCGCGTACTGCTGCTGAGGTGCCGGCTGGGCCCACCCAGCCTGTGCCGGAGGGGCTTGGCCCTGCTGCTGCGGCGGCATCATCATCCACTCCTGCGGCGGCTGCTGCTGGTATTGCTGCTGCGGATCTGATGGAATCTGTTGTGGGACCACTCCTCCTGATGGCTGCTGCATCATGGTGAAGAAAGGCGGGTGTTTGGGTACGGGATAAGGGTGTCCTCGTGGAGGAGGAAGAGGGATTGCGGCGTGGTTTGGGAACAGCGATAACCTTAATCCCGGATTGGGTCTGAGAGAGAGGATATTTTCGGGGTGGAGGGGCTTATATAGGCGAGGGTTGTCGAGTGACACGTGGGGATGGAGGATAGGTTGGGTTGTGAATCTTGTGAAATTGTGATAGGGTGTCTGAATGATAGGCCGGGCCTATTTCAAAATGTGGGCTTGGCGGAGCCAACCCCTAATTTCCTAAAACCCTAATTTCCCCAAAACCCACAAGGACGTCAACCAGACTCTCTGTGTTCTTCAATGGAAGTAGCAAGCTCAGCCTCCGAAGATCAAGGTACGCATCCAATGCATACAAAACTGAGGCTTTTGTTTTTATTTTGGTACCCTTTCAGTTTTCTGTTTGTTTGCTTGCCTAGAAAGTGTCTGAATACAAAAGAGAGAACAAATTGGTTGCCTAGATTTGTAATGTTTGTTTTTGAATTGCAGCTATGGTAGTTGAAAATTATGACGGTGAGGTTGAGAGAGTGGAGATGCCTAAACCTACGCTTAAAGTGAGCCATGAAGCTAAACTTAAAGAGCTGTTGCATAAGATTAATTCTGTCGAAATTAAATTATGCTCTGACGGTACAAAAGAATTCATTAAGTTGCTGAAAGGGGATTCTGGAGGTGAATTGCTCCATTATTATGTGAAGAATTCAGCCAAGTGCTTGGAGCTTCTGGCTGCTTGGAAGCTCCGGCGAGGGAAATCGGGAATGTTTTGTATACTTAAATTAATTTCTGTTATTTTGAGTCATCCTGATGGAATATATAAACCAAATGATGTGGAGAGGATGGCTATAAGTAGGGCATTGGATAGGTTTGCTCGGTCGCTTATTGAAGAGCAGTTGCAAGATGTGTATAAGGAGTTGAATAGTAAAGAAGCGAAACGCCAGAAGGCGGCACTTCTGCTTTTGGGTTCGATTGTGAGGCGTGGGTCTGGTTTGGCTTCTGAGGTTGCAAAGAATTTTGATTTCAAACTCCAGGGGTTTTCCAAGATGGGTGAGTACAAAAAGAAGCAGAACGAGAGAAGAATGAAGCTGTCATTGAGAAAGGCGTTTGTGGGGTTTGCAGTGTCATTTCTGGAGGTGGGAACGCCAGGATTGCTGAGGTCAGTTATACGGCAGAAGGAAATGTACTCTGTTGTCCTTCGCGGGCTTGGGAATGATGATGATGAGACTGTTTTATATGTTTTGTCCACATTGAGGAACAGGATTCTTGTTGAAGAGTCATCAGTTTCCCCAAGTCTTCGAAGTGTTCTCTTTGGGAGTGTTACTTTGGAACAATTAGTCAACATTTGTGGAAGGGAGAATGGTGGCGCATCTGCAGAATTGGCATACAGTGTCTTAGTTATGGTTTGTACCGATCCTTGTAATGGCTTGATGTCAGATTTGAAGAGACGCCTGAGGGGTAATTCAAAGCGACTTGTGGATCTAATGAAGAAACTTAAAGCAACTGAGATTGGGTACCACAGGGATCTGCTTTTGGCTATTGTTAATGGGAGACCGCCTATTGCTGCAGCATATATGGTAGAGTTCCCCTACAACCTTGAGGACTGTGCATCGCCTACCTGGTCAGATTATTTATACCTCTTCATCATATTGTTTAATACTCAATTTTAGCTGGACCTCTATTCCTCTATATTTGCATGGTGACTGAAGCATTTGCAGGTTTTCTGTTGTTACTCTGGCAGCAAACGTGGTTTCTTCAGTGGGGAGTGGGCATCCTTTTGGTTTCCATGATTTTCAGTCTCATGATCAAGCCTTGTTGGACAATGTGGACGTGCAGAGTATCATGAAATGCTTGTATCCCCGTTCGTTCAGCCGGTCCACAATCAATAAGGGACTGCTTCACTCTGATTTTCTAGTGAAGCACGGAACTTTAAGGGTTCTTTTAGAGGCACTGAAATTGCTGGACTCCTTCCTTTGTGTTTTAAACCAAAATGGGAAGTTATATGTTTCAGAGTCTTTCAAGCAAGATTTTCAAAATGAAGTCCGTACCTTGCTCCCTGATCCTCAAGTTTTGTTGACTCTACTTTCTTCTCTGAGTAATCACTCCAAAAATCAACAGTTAAGCTTAAAGAGGACAACAGAGTTGGAGAAGTTCCCCGAACACAGCCGCAGTAGTGTGAAAAAAATGAAAACAGATATAGAGAACAAGGACGCAGACATTATTATAGGTGGGCTAAATTTTGATCCAGATGTTGCTTTGCCCGAGATTAGTGAAAGAATTGTAGGTTCGTCCACAGACGATGGATTGGACAATGAAAAGGATGCTACAATGTTATGGCGGAAATTTGGGGTTTGGATCTTCACTCCACATCTCTAACGACACTTAAGGATGCAGAGATATACTTCCACTGTAGGCTGCTGGATGCTTTGAAAATTTATCTTGTAAGTTTAATTTTTCCTAGTCTTATTTTCTCTTGGATCTTTTATTGAGGCCTTATGGGGCCTAAAAAACGCAGGGTTAGATACTTATGCCTGATATTTTTTTATTTGGCCAAGGTAGGGATCACTGTTGCTTTTTGGTTTAAAAAAAAGCTGATTTGGCATATTGGATTTGCTGTGTGAGGGATGTGATTTTCTAGCACTATCAGGCCTTTAGGGAATACATCTATTGTGTTTTGATGCTTTCAAGTCAAGGCTTGTCTTAATCCCTCGAGGGAAAACGTTTCTCATGCATAATAGATCTAGTAACGTTGGGTGCATCCTTACTACAAAGGATAACTCATTTGCCTCATTCTTTGGAACTTAGTATATGCCTGAATGTATGTATTTCTTCGTTTGGTAACAGTCTGTGTAGTTGTTGCTTACAATGTTCTTTCAATTCTTTTATCGCAGCGGATAATGCCCACTGTCTTGGAGGGATCATTTGAGTTTTTTATGAATCTCCTAAGCAGTCCTTCAGCATCACAAACTGATCTGCAGCGCTCTCTTTTGTCTTTGCTAGTAGCGTTCGTTGGATGGTCTCCAAGTAGTAGAATTCCAATTAGGACTCCACCACTGATGTACAAACATCTTTTGGCATTCATGAACTTGCTAGTTTTTTCACAAATCAGTGACATAAAGGATCAAGCATATCGTCTTGCGCAAGCGGCTATGTTAAGTACTGGTGCTTTTGACAGAAACCAACATGAAATTGCATCATGGTTCTTGTTTTTACCGGTTTTGATAGAGAAAAATCTTCTGTTCAAGTCCTCTTGGATGTATTACAGAGCTTGTGTCATGTTCTCAACTCATTCTTATGTGATGCCATTTCTACTACTGGGAATAATTTGTTCAAATACTGGGAGATTGTTAAGCGTTATACCTGCCCTTTGGAAATAAATAAAGGTAACTGCTATTCATCGAATTTGTACAATTTTAGCATTGGTACATCTTTATTTTCTTTTTTTGGTGGTGGCGGATTAATTGATACTTGCCAAGTTTGCTTGTTAGGCACTAAGCATATCTGGCATGCTCAGTTAAGATGTGGCGTGGAAAATTTTAAATGATAAAACCTTTTACAGTTCTTTATGGGTAGGGCCATGCAATGAATGAGTGAATGAGTTGTGATGTTACAAATTTTCTTTTAACAGGTCTTTACAGGTTTGATTTTTGACTTTTAAATGGATTAGATATAAAGTTAATTGATTAGAGGAGGCATTATCTGTTACACAAGTTTCATGTACTGTTGTGGGATAGTAAGGGAAAGACGTATGTTAATGTCCTCATTTCTGATGAATTAGATTTATGGTAGTGGTGCTTGAGCATGTTAGTTGCATATGATGTGTTGAAGTAGACCTGGAAACGAGTTGCGTTTTTGCAGGATTGTGTTGTGTCATGTGAAAATTAGCCAAAACTGAGCGTGACCGTAAGTGAACTGGTGGAAAAATGCAAACACGAACACAATATACAAAAATCATGGGTAACACACACATGAAATACTAATGTTTAAACATTATACACCAAATGTTAAACTCATCTTAAAATAACAGTATTCTTGATGGGTTAAAACAGGTTTCTCAGGTTGACGCGAAACTTAGTGGGTGGCTAATGGATCCGCCTGTTTTCCAATACAACCCTTTAAGCTTCAGCTTTAACACTAAATTTTTCTTGCAGGTTCATGTGGTGTGTTGTGTACAATTTTGCCTAGTGTAATAATTTTAAGTTGTCCAATACTTTCTTCACCTTACTTTTTCTATTGAATTGAGTGTGTAGTTTTAAATTCGTTTAATATGCTTTTCAATTGTGCTATTATTCAGGAATAAATCTTGTTTTTTAGATGAAAGTGGTCCTAATGTATCCTTTCCTTCAACTGTGTGAAAGGCTATTTCTTCATGCTGAATTTTCCTTTGTTTGTCTTGCAGAAGCGAAACCTCATTTCAGTCCTCTCAGCATATGTGTGCTGCAGAAGTGTCTAAGGTTGATCGATTCTGGATCTGGATCCTTTACAATGCATGAGAAGTCAATGGTATCAACATATGTATGCAGCACGCTGAAATATCTCTTGCAAACTCAGGTACACATTTTCTATTTTTTAGCTTAGAATTGAATGCTTTTTAACACAATCTAATATGAAGATCAATTTTGATAGGTTGATGCAGTATTGTTGTCTTCTTTGATCTGTTCAGTCTTCGCTGAGAGGCTTGGTGACTGTTCTGTCATTAATGATTCTGGGGTAAACATCTGTGAGTGGAGGCCTTTAAACGATTTACTTCTCTTTTCGAAGAGTATATCTGATCAGAAAACTTGTGGTATTTTTTCTATTCCCAATAAGGCTATGCCTGATGGTAGTTCTTTAGCAACTGCACTTGAGGAAGTTAAAAGATTTGAAAAGAGTAGGGATGATAGTGAAGTAGCTGGAATCACCAAAGCCTTTTCTTTCTCAATTCTCTGTACTATGTCTGATGGAATATTAAAATATTTTCCATCCGTTATGATCATTTCACAATTTGTTCTGGGTGTTCCTGTCTCTCTCTTATCATCGAGATTCTTTCTTGAACAAACCCTTCTAGGCAGTGTTTCCAAGTTGTGGCCAGAAATTTTTTTTCCTGCTCTGGATATGGCTCTATCCAATAGTTGTTGCAGAGGTAGAAACAATTTTTCTCTTGACCCTGCTTCTTATGCAGGAGAAATGATATATAACCAAGATGTTGATGCAGATGAAGCTGCTTCTGCTGCGTTTAGCTTCTTTTTGAAGAAGGCACCTTTCCATGTTCTATTCCCTGCCATTATGAGCATTCATGGTCCTTCATCAGAGCCCTCAAAGATACAAGACTTGCTTCTAGCTAAACTATCTGAGTGCGCAACTGATGGCCACCCTATTTCCTATTTGCGTCTTGTGCTATTTTGGCTTTATCAGATACGGTCATCTCATAGAATTGAACAATTAGTCAACTTCCAGCAACTGTCTGAGATTTGTTTAGTTCTTGTGGATAGTTTGTTATCTCAATTATTGGTTTTGAATACTGATTCTGGTTCTTCTAAAAATTCCTGGGCTCTTTTGTCAAGCCAAGATATTCAAGAAGTGGCTGAAACCATCTTCTCTCATCCTGCAATGATAACATCATTTTCCTGTCCTTTGGGATGTAGTGAGGACTTGCCAAAGAGTAACCTAGCAGAAAATACAGATGCTTTGATTGGTTTATCCAGGCGGAGAATTCATATATTAGATCGGCATGGCTTGGATATATTGGCAACAACTTGTGACTACTTTTTTTCTTTATGCAATGACCACCAATATACACCAGAAGTTGAAAATGGTGCTGGTAAACAATTTGTGAAAGCTTTTAACATCTTGCTGCAGAAGCTACTTCAGGTAGTCAGGGACAAATTTGATCAATGCATTAGTGCTAAAGATCTAATGCCTTTCCTGCCAACATATTATGCTTTACATGCTTTGATTCGTTTTATATCTCCTTTCGAGCTTCTTGAATTGGTGCGATGGATGTTTAGTAGAGTTGACATGGATGACAACCAGAAATCTGCTATTTCTTTCGGGTCTTGCATTGCTGGTGGTGCTTTCAGAAATCTGTCTAGTTATTTGCAGCAACCAAATACAAAGAGAAAATCATATGATTTGTTTTGGAAAATGGAAGAGACCAGTATCAACACTGACATTTTTGAGGAAATCTACAGTAAAGTATGTAAGTTTTCTTTGCATTTTAAAGCAGAAGTTGTGGATGTATGCTTGCTGGAGGCTATAAACGCCGTTTGCAGACACAAATACATGCAGCAATGTAATCTTCATCCATTACATATAGTATTGTCGAGAGTTATAGCAACCACTCCTGTAGAAATGCTTTCCCATTGCATTTACAGAACAAGCAAGAAGAAAGCTAGATTTTTGTCTCTTCTTATTGATATGAGCTCCATGCATTTGTCTACCTTTGGGCACCTATTTTTGGGTATTCTGAACAAAGATTTTCTACATGAAGGCAATGTGATAGAAGAGACTTGTGTCCCTGCTTTTTCAGATGAGCACTATTTGATGCTTTTGCCTGCTGCTTTGTCTTACTTGAATTCCGTTTCCATGAAATTTGGAAGGCTGTGTTACAAGCATTTTAGAAATATACCTGTTTTTTATTCAAAGATTCTTTTGAATGGTTTCCAACATTGGAATACTTTTGTGTCTAGAGATGTGTTTCAGGAAGAATTTGGAGAGTTTTTGCCATCGTCTGCTCCAGAACTTCTCTGTCTCATTGATGATAGTCTTCTTGGAAAAGCAATTTGTATGTTGCGTTATCACTTTAGTTTGAATGAAGATTCAATGAAATTGAAGAAGCGATTAAAGCTTTTTAATTCCATTTTCCCACCTTCTTCGGAACACAATGAGCTGATAGACTGTGATGTTGGTGGATTGGGTTCTCAATCACTCAATGAATCATTAAACCTTGTAAATAAAATTTTCGCAAAGATATCATTTTGTAAAATTTTGTTATTCCCAAAAGGTAATCAGTCAGATGAAGCAGGCAGGGACTTGAAAGACATTTCTTTGGACAATGGATCAAATAAAGAGGACTCATCAAGAATGCAATTTTTAAACATATTGGTGGGTATCTGGCAATGGATTGTTAAAAGAGTCTCTTCAGTTTCTGATAGTTCTCGAAAGGAAACAATCACAGATAGTTCTTCACTATGGAGATGCTTGGAAGTTCTCATATTGACAAGCATTCTTGAACTGACCAGAGAGATTTCTGATGGTCTTACCCAATTACAATCTATCCCCTTCCTAGAGCAATTGATGAAATCAGCTCTTCTATATAGGTTTGAAGATCCAACAACTTTGAAAACCGTGCGAGATCTCCTAACTTTTCTGTCAGAGGGAAAATTTTCACGTGTTCCCTATCTTCAGCTTCTACTTGCCCACTCTCAGTTTGCGCCTACTATTCGTTCTGTCTACAAATCATCTGATTGTTCTATTGTTGGGGCATTTTCCAGGCCTATGTCTGGCATTCTGAGATCACTTGTTTTCCCTTCCACAAACAAAAATGTAATTGATGGCAAGTGCAATCTGGAAACAACTGACTTGTATGTAAAACAGTTGGAGGTTATTAAATTACTTCGAATACTCTTTCCAATAAAGGTTCATCAGTATGATTTTGACTTTGCAAAAGATTTAGGCATAAATCTCAGAGAGCTGCATTTACTTCTCTTGTCTTCTTATGGCTCAACACTCAGTGAAATTGATGTGGAGATATATAATTTGATGCGCACAATTGAGTCTATTGATGATATAGAGCCTGTCAATTTTGCTGGAATGGATCACCTGTGGGGCAATGCGGTGTTAAAGATAGAAAAGGAACGGACTCTGGCACAGAATTTGTCTTATGATATCATGACTGATACTGAAGCAGTAAAAGAACGCTGTAGAAGTCAATTTAGAGAAAATCTTGTCATTGACCCCAAAATATGTGCATCCACGGTGCTATATTTTCCATATGATAGAGTGACATCTGAGGAACTATTATCCTTGAACAAGTTTCAAAAGGATAATTTTGATGATATGCATGTGGTATGTATTTTACTTGTGAATTAATGACAAATATAATTATGTTTAAGCTGACACTTGAGATATGTGTTTATTGTCATAGTTCTCATCTAACCACATCATTAAATTTAATGCAGTTGCATTCCCCTGATGTTGAAAACGTAGAACGATATAATCCTGTTTTCATCTTGCGCTTCTCTATTCATAGCCTTGCAGAGGGTTATATTGAACCCTTGGAATTCGCTGGTTTAGGCTTGCTTGGTATTGCATTTATGAGTATGTCATCACCTGACGATAGGATAAGAAGATTGGGTTATGATTCTCTTGGAAGATTTAAGAATGCTTTGGAGGTAATGCTGTGTTCAAAATAGTTGCTGGCTCTGTACCTGCTTTCTGTGCATGTGTTAGTAGTATATATATACATATGTATATAAGTGCAATACATATTCATTATGCTACTGGACTTTCCTTTCTCGAATATTTATTATTCATCCAATCACTATATGATGTAAGTTGCAGCAATATTATGTCTCGTGTTATAGTTAGTCCTCTTCGAAATTAGGAAGTCAGATTTTTGCACAGTAGCACTAGTGCATGTCTGTAATTAAAGAGCTATTAATTACTGTTTCATGGCTAGAGTTCTCAATCTTCTAGAATTTTCTTATGTTGAAGTATCATATATTATTTGCTTGCAGAGTATCTTGGTATGTCAATATTTGTGACAGATCGTCCTTTTACAAAAATCAATGTCACTTAGGTTATAATATTCCTTTCTGCATTCTTTGTCTAAGCTGTTTGTTTATCAAAGTTCAACTACCATTCACAGAAATGTCCAAAGAGGAAGGGTGTCAGGCAAATTCAACTTCTGTTAACTTATGTGCAAAATGCTATAGAAGAACCGTGGCAGAGGATCCCTTCTGTAAATGCTATTTTTGCTGCAGAGACATCCCTCATACTATTAGATCCTTCACATGATCATTATGCAGCTTTAAGTAAGCTTTTGATGAGATCGTCCAGGATGAATGTGAAGGTATGAGTTTCATGAACTTGGTAAACTACACTTTTTATTTCTGCATTCAGACATGTACTTACATGTTTCTTTTCTAATTTTCTTCAATTGCAGAATATACTTTTCTTTAGCAATTTTTTTTGGAGTTCCTCTATCAATTTCAAAGCAGAAAGGTTGTGGATACTTCGCTTAGTATATGCAGGGCTGAACTTTCAGGATGATGCTAAAATCTATATGAAGAACTCCATTCTTGAGACTCTGATGAGTTTCTATGTTTCTCCAATCTCGGATGATGAATCCAAGGAACTAATTCTTCAGGTAACCATTTGGCTGGTATTAATGGTTTCTTCATTTGAACGTTTGATACCGGCCTCTAATACTCGTGAGGTTGGGCGCGAGCTAGACGTGCTAGATTGAGTTGTCTATAAATTACAATGTGTGATTCTAAACATGAGTTAGTTTTCAGAATTGCGATTTTTCATTTTGAGATGCATCTGTATCTTTTGCCCTGATTTTGAAAACTTGGGTAGTCTTTGATATTTTGATACTAATTGCTTATGTCTGGTTTTATATGGCTTAATCTATTATCTTATTTTCACTCAGGTAGTGAAGAAGGCAGTTAAATTACATAAGATGGCACGTTATCTGGTGGAACAATGTGGTCTTTTTTCGTGGTTATCATCTGTGCTCTCAATATTGAGTGAAAGTCATTTCAGAGATGAAAAAAGTTTGTTCTTGTTGCAGTTGGGTGTGGTATCCGAGGTTATTACTGGAACTTTTTTGTCTGCTGTTCTGTAAAATTCTCTATTCCCCTCCCCCTGAAATTTCTTGTTCATGTGTATTGCATAACATTTGAGTTGTCTGCTTGATGTCAATTAAAATCTGTCATTGTCTGTACCGTCCAATTGTAACTAGAAGCATCATAACGCAATGTTCATGTGTCCATGCCAGAGGGCAGAATTAATTGAATTTTTCATGTACCTTTCTGTTGCTTAGCTCTGTTTTGCAGTCTTAGTTGAATTGTCTAGCTAGTTTTTCTACCTACACTAGTGAACTTGTCCCCTATTTATTTCTTTGTTCATGAAGTATGTGTCTTAAAAAAAATTGTGAAAGAGAAAATAGTTTTCTAGATAACCTCTTTTATATTGTCAAGATATATTCCAAGGTGAATGGGACATTTACAATGGCTCACTATTTTTATTATTTGTTAATTTAAGCTTGCAGAAGGTCTTTCATAGTTTTTACTCCTTGCTTACTTACCATGCCCCTTGGATTTCAGGTTGTCAATGATGTTATTTCTTCCAGAAACATGACTGAGTGGTTGCAAAAACATGCTCTTGAGCAGCTCATGGAACTTACATCTCATCTCTATAAATTTCTTGTCAGTTATATGGCTTTGATAAAGCAAAAAGTTGCCGTTGTCAATCCAATTCTGGGAATAATAATATCAACACTCAAGATATCCCAAAAGAGGAGGATATATCAGCCACATTTTATTCTATCAATTGAGGGTTCATATAACATATATAAGGCTGTTAAGATATGTGACAATACAAGATCTTGCGCTACGGCGGAGCTTGGCCTTCATGCTATACTTATGAGTGCACCTCCAGTGGCCATATTTTGTTTGGTATCTCTCTCTCTCTCTCTCTCTCTCTCTCTCAAACACACACTTAACAGTAGCTATTTGTTTGTCTGCTTGTTTGCATCTGCTATCCATCCGTGTATATGCATTGCACATGGGAAGAATGTTTTAGTTCCTCTCCTTTCTTGAACCTCTGAGAAAAGTACACACCAACAAAAGTTTTTGTTAGCTGCCCTTTGGGATGGTATCATTTTTGAGTTGGAATTGTAGGGTTCACTTTTCGTTAATGCGTGGCCAGTTAAAAATCTGGGCATTGAAATTGAATTTTCAAACATGTAGGTATGCTGGTTATATATGTGCACATAGATGTGGATGCTTCCTTGTATGATTGGATGTTCTGTGAACTTATATTTCTTGAATGTAACATGATAAATTCCCCTTGAACTAATTTGATATTAATCTTCACTTATGCCCTAGATTCCCATAAGTTTAGATTATAACATCTTTTAGAAGACCCATGGAATGTATCAATGGCAAAATATTTTCCAACATATGTTTTTGTGATGCGTAATTAAGGTTCCTTATGCATTTTGGACAATTGAGCAGGTGTATCATATATTCATATGGTAATCTTTCTTCCAAATTAACCATTTTATCCCTGTTAAAGATATCCTCAACATTCTTAATACCTTAATATAGCAGTTAGATGTCACTATTTTGTCTTGATTTTACCATGAAAACTGAATCTTGATCTCATATGTTTCAGAGTCGTGAAAAGCTTTCAAGTTTTATTATGTGGGCAATTTCTGCTGCTGTGGAAGTAGAGTCTGCGAAGATGCTTCAGCACAAAGAATCTCACCAATGTTTTGCTATTATTCCAGAGGAAGAGCTGCAAGAAAATTCTTTGATATCAAAACTTTTACGTTGGCTAACTGCGTCTGTAATTCTTGGGAAGCTTGATTGGAAATCAAATTATCTGGACCCAGAGTTTCCAAAAATGTTAAATATAAAAACTTTGCAGTCTTTAATGGATCATGTTGAAAGTGCATGCAGAGAAAACAGCAAAAGCAGTTATGGTTGTGAGGAGATTTTAGCTTCTGCAATTCTCTACCTCCAACAGCTTGCTGGCACAAATTACAAACTGCTACCATCAGTCACAACTGCCCTTAGTCTTCTCCTTTCCGATGCCTCCATTTTTGCAGGTATCATGCTTTATTTGATTAGCTATGCATTTGGGTTTTGGAGTTTATTGTTTGGGTGCGAACATGAGGAGTTGGTTTAAAAACTGCTTTAGTTATTTCAAAAAAGTGGCATATCTTACTTCAGAACCTCAACAGTAACCATACAGGGAATTGAATAATGAATGTTCAACTGATCCCATGGCATACCCTCCCTGGATACGAATTCTGGAAAAGAATTGGTCCGATTATGATCATTATGAGTGTCTGCTGGTGAGACTTTAGATTGATTTTGCCTAATAATTTTGTGGGAGAGCCACCAGTTTTAACCAGATGCCTTGGGTCAAGGACAACAACTGTCTTTGTAATTAAGTTTTAATTTTTTATTTTAATGTTGAGTAAGCACAATTGAAACCACATAGATGGACTTCTAGTTGTGGTAGGCTTACATCAAGAATTAGCATACAGCTCGTAGTTTTATTGTATTTGCTCATGGATGAGCTCATCAATTGTGGGCTCAGAGCTATGATGTGTGTTTATGTGACTTTGCTCTAGGTTATGATAGAAAAAGAAAGAAATAAAGTGGTGAGCTGTTTTGTAATCTAGACGTATTAGTCAGGAAGGTGATATGATATGTATGCTGTTGTATTAAATTGCTTCTATTACCATTTAAAAAAAAAAACTCTCCCTTCCTCTCTCCCCAATATTTCCAAGACCATAAATCCTAACTCTACCTTTGAAAAAAGTTTTGAGATAGTTAAATGGTTCTATCACGCTGAACCATTTTCAGAACTGTAGTTTTACTGTGCACTGACGATCAAATGCATATGCACAAAAAATAGATTTACACCTTTTACTTACAGCCTTCATGTAATCTGTTTCAGGGTCCTTACGTAATAATGGGAGTGTTGTGAAATCACTCTGGTCGAAGATAGGTTTCCCTGCTGAAGCTAATCCTGCTTGGAGATGGTAAGATACAATGTTCTCCCACCCCTTTTTTCCTTTCCTCTTCAATCTTTGCACATGGTATTTGGCAGGGACTTGTTTACACACCTTTTTCTACCAAAATTTCCTAATGGTTTATTGAGGTCACTGGGTTTGAAAAATTGACCAAAATAGATGCTCTGTTTAGACTTTTCCTGGACACCTTATGGTTATAATCAAGGTCTAAAATATCGAGGGTTTCGGAAATATCGGGAGTCCAAATACACGGATATATGGATGGGAATATCGGGAAATTATCGATATCAGTAAAAATTGAATAAAAACTATGGAAATTGTAAGAAAACCTTGGAAATTTTGATTGAAACTTTAGAGGATGTTTATTTAGTCAATTTATCTATTACTTTTGGAAGGAAATGCATTGCATAGTGGGTTTGACTGATTTAAGTTCATTCTATAACGAGCTGACAAATACTGTAACTTAAAAAATTGTTTAATGTGTAAGTAATAAAATGGGTTTATATACTATTATGTAGGTCAAGAATAACAATAACAAATGTAAAGATAAATAACAATAATAAATTAGAGTGATTTATATAGTATATGTATAAATTTAAAAAATTATATGTAAATATTAAGTAATAAAAGGGGGTTATATTGTGAAAAGATTAACATATGTGTAAATTATAAAAATATATGCTAATTTATATGATTGAGAGAGTCCATATGCTTTTCTGTAGTGAGTTGCTCTAAATACGTTAGAGATGCTATAATGACAAGCAAATTGCAATAGAGCGGGTGGTTGAGAGATACAGGAATTGGTCTCTAACCTGGGTTTAAAACCAGCTTATGTTCAATTTTATGTGTTTTCGTCTTTATTTCTGATTTGAAAGAGTGGCGATAAATTGGTGATAATTTCGAAACTTCGAGATATATCATCGATATATTGACCAATATAGCCTTGTGAAGGATGGAAAATATCTTCACGATATTTTTGCCGAAAATATCGCCAGAAATATCAAAATTTATATGATATATACATGGGATATTGCCAAAATATCAGAGCTTCAGAAAAACGAAATTATCGCCGATATTTCGGCAATATTATCGAAATTTAAGACTATGGTTATAATCATCTTTTTGTTTACCAGGACAAGGCTCCCATGTTGGGAATCAAGTTTGATGATCACTAATAAGCTGACACTGTCAATTTGATAAATTGTCTGAAAGATTTAAAAAATACAGTAACCCTTCACTAGCTCATTTTAGGAATCCAGTCTGTCTGATATTTTGATGTTCTGCTAGCCTACTTGAATGCTGGGTACGTCATTTGTGCCCGGAAACCCTGATCAAAGCTAACTTGTTCTGGCCATACAATTTGTACAGGTCATTTTACCAGCCATGGAAGGATCTTACATTGGAACTAACTGGCTCACAAAAGATGGAGGAACTCCATGCCTGTCAATCTCTTTTAGTTATTATTTCAAATGTGCTTGGAAAAGGACCATCAGAATTGCAGGTTTCATCAACACAAGAAGTAGATAGATTGGGTGTATTTGAATGGGAAAGAAGTATTGCAGAGACTCAGTCATGCCAAGAAAAGGCTGCTAGATCCCAGACTTTTCTTGCTCAGGACCCCTGGACGCAGAACTTTGGGCTTGAGGCTTCCATAGAAAAAAGGGATTTAGATATTAATTTTTGAAGTTGACTCTGCCCTTACTATGAGTTTTGTTAAGGGTTTCTGTTAAATCCAATAACCCTTGGCATTATTTATGAATGTAGAAGCCTTTTGTATAGTAGTTGGAGTTGAGTTGTTCCATGTCCGTAGAGAAAAATAACTTGGGTGCTAATTTTTTGTACGAGAAAAACTCTACTGCACTGGGTATATTACTCCTCTCTCTCTCTCCCTCTCTCTCACGTGACAAGATGAGCTCTTAGAGGGTCTTTTGAGGTATCTTCACGATGGTCTCTTCTCAAAAGAATAAGAAGCCATTCAATCCTTGCTGGAATTTGTCTCCCTGAAATGACGGGCGGGTTGCGTAATTTCATGTAATTCTATAAAAATGCAGGCTCTCCCTAGCTGTCTACAGAAGAGATGTTCAAGTCCTTGTTTGGTTGTCACTCAAATAACCTCCTATGTTGCATCTGCTAAGTTCATGCTACACGACCTAGTTTTTCTTCTCAATATATTTTTTTTTTCAACAAACAACGCATTATTAAATCAAGTTCTACAACATGATTGTTTGCAATGCAATAATCTAGTGTGCATATCAAATGTCATGTAAGCTGAGAAAAGGAGAAAATAATTGCAATGATTTAACAAAATAATTGCAAAACTAAATGCAAAAAGAAAAACAGAAGTTGTTGAAAAAGACTTACTTATGAGAGTAAATTATGTATCTGTTCTACTTTTGATTGAAGTTGATTCACAATTCAACAAATATCCCTTTATATAAATATTACGGGATAGCAAAACAATGTTATTCTTGTGATATACAAATTCCTCTCAAGGTTTACAAACACGTAGCCCACTATTGCAGTTAAAGTTTAGGTGGAAACATTTCACCGACTAGTACAACACTACTGCACCTACATACATTTGTTAAGGAATGCACCAAATGCCTTCATTAAGGAATGCACCTAAAGTCTTCTATGCGGAATCCACATGTTCACAAACCTTTAATTTTTCTTTGTTAGATGGGAAATCACAAAAAACAGATGTAATATTTTATTTTCCAGATCCACCCTCCCCAAGCAAGACCATAGAAGAACTATACAAAATTGTCTCGAATAAGACATGGGTAATTTAGTCATTCCACTATAACATTCCAAAAAGAGCCAAAAACAGCCCCTCCCCCCCGGCTGAGCTACTACTAGATATCAACAACTTTCATAAAAATGATAGCAGACAAAGAGGGAGACAACAATGGACCCGAAGCCGATAATCACTTTCCTTCTCTTAATCTCGGCAACCGTCATCGCAGCCCAAGAATACGTCCGGCCTCCGCCTCGCAAAGCCCTCCATTTTCCATGGAGCCGAAAACCCTCTTCTCTTCCCCAGCAGGTAGCTTAATCATCTTTACCTTCTCATCTTCTCACTCTACTGTTTCTTTCACTTTCTGGGTATGTCAAAATTTTCTCAGGAAAAAAAAAAAAATCAGAGTCTGATTCCATATCTTATGAAACCATAAATCTTTTGCTCCATTTTAAGTTGGGTTCTGTTTGTTTTGCCAGAAAATACTTTCCTTTCTGTCTAATCTTTCTTTTATTTATTTATTTATATATATTTTGTTTAGTATGTTGTGTAGCTTGATTTTGATCTTGTATGGAATAATGGGCCATGTGAACAAGCTTGTTTTACAGAAAAGAGAAGTTCCAAAAGTTTGTTGTTATTTAAACTCTATGTATAATGCTAGTGTAAGCTTAACAGAGCAGGGGTGGAAATTGACCCAAATGGAGATGGTGGCTCAAACAAACATGCTTCTGATGAACAGTTGCGGGTTGAATCATAATTGGATGTGTGCCTTCTGTTAAAAAGCAAATCTATCCTAGGTTTTCTGCTGATGTATAAATAAGATTTGTTGCTTGTGATAAGTTTTATAGCGTCCCTCCTTGAATCTCAACAAAACCTTAATTATTGGAAATGATCAATTGTTGTGCATCGGAGTGAAAGTTAGATTTCTGGATGTTATGGCTGCATAGTGACCATGATTATCATTAATTGTGACTTAATCTGTGTTGATTTGTGCCCGGGGCAAGTATCTTTCAAGGCCGTTTGGCTTTGTTTGATATTTTCTCATTATTGCTTCCAAATTTATGAAGATTTTCAGGTTTTAAACCGTTTTATTTATCGTAGTCATTTACTATAATATATACTTTGCTGCACAAATTCCTATTGCAGGTGCACATCTCTTTAGCAGGGGACAAGCACATGCGAGTGACTTGGACCACTAATGATAAATCTGCTCCGTCAATTGTTGAATATGGAACATCGTCAGGGAAGTACAGTTCTGTAGCTCAAGGAGAAAGTACCTCTTATAGTTATCTGCTCTATAGATCAGGAAAGATACACCATACTGTCATTGGCCCTCTTGAACATGGCACCGTTTACTTTTATCAATGTGGAGGACAAGGTCCTGAGTTTCAGTTCAAGACCCCTCCAGCTCAATTTCCAATTACTTTCGCCGTGGCTGGAGATATGGGACAAACTGGATGGACAAAGTCAACCCTAGACCACATTGAACAGTGCAAATATGATGTGCATCTGCTTCCTGGAGATCTTTCATATGCTGATTACATGCAGTCCCGATGGGATACATTTGGTGAGCTGGTGCAGCCACTTGCAAGTGCAAGGCCATGGATGGTAACCCAAGGGAACCATGAAAAGGAGAATATACCATTGTTAAAAGATGGGTTTGCATCCTATAATTCCCGATGGAAAATGCCGTATGAAGAGAGTGGATCAAGTTCGAATCTTTACTATTCCTTTGAAGTTGCAGGTGTTCATGCTATCATGCTCGGTTCATATACTGATTACGATGAGTATTCAGATCAATACAGGTGGTTGAAGGTTAGTTAATTTTCTCTTCTCTTGTCAGAAGGAATATTGCTTTTTCTTCTACATTAAATTATATATTATATTTGTTTGTAAAAGGACACTTAGAGGTAGATCTATGACGGTCATATATTGTCACTCTTGTGAAACAGGCTGATCTTTCAAAGGTAGACCGTCAGAAGACACCTTGGCTGGTTGTTCTCTTTCATGTGCCCTGGTACAATAGTAACAAGGCTCATCAAGGTGAAGGGGACAGCATGATGGCAGCAATGGAGCCATTACTGTATGCTGCCAGTGTGGATATAGTGCTCGCTGGTCATGTTCATGCTTATGAACGCACGGTATAGCTATGCTAATTCAGCACATATTTGTTTAGTATAAATTTGGGCTTTCAGTTTTTAATTCACCTTAGCCCATTTGACAGAAACGTGTGAACAGTGGAAAATCAGATACATGCGGCGCTGTCCACATAACCATTGGTGATGGAGGAAACAGAGAAGGTTTAGCTCACAAGTATGTTGTTGTGCTCAAAATTTTCAATATAGGAAAATAGAATATTTGTTTTCTCATGTGATTGGCAATACAATCCTGAAATTCGGTTCGCATTGGCAGGTATATAAACCCATCTCCTGAGTGGTCAGTTTTCCGGGAAGCAAGTTTTGGTCATGGGGAGCTCAAGATAGTGAATTCGACCCATGCCTTTTGGACCTGGCATAGGAATGATGATGATGAGCCTGTAAGGTCTGATCAGGTCTGGATAACCTCATTGGTCAGTTCTGGATGTGTTGCTGAGAAGAGATATGAACTAAGGAGTATACTTGTGGCGCCATAGGACTTGTCATGCATGTGATGGCTTCACCTGATTTTGTCAAATCAGGGGTTTTTATGTATAAGATGAAATCATCTACCAACTGGTTGATGTGCAAATAGAATCCAATCATTGCTGCTTGAATTGGTAGAACACGGTAGGTCCACGATGTGCTGATTGAGTTCTCTCAACTGGTTGATGTGTCTGGAAAACTGGTTTTTTAATCTGTTTGAATGTGCAAGAACTTCAGTATATTGTTGAACTCTGTGTATAGTATATGTGGTAAGATTCTCCCTTTATTTTTGTCTAATGTAACATATATAGTTCGCCCTTTATGTTGTTCTTGGCAGTATGTCTTTCTGGCTATACATTCAGGATCGAAGGATTAGATCATACAGAACTCTGGTTAAAAGTTCCTGGCCCCAATGGCTAGTGAATGTTTCTTTTAACCATATTGGCACATCTGTGGTGTGGCATGGTCAGCCCCAGTTTTATTTTTGAAAGTTTCCCAAATATCTTAAAAACAATTCTCTCTTCCTTTTGGTTCTAAAACAATTCCATGGTGCAATACGAAGTATATATCTGAACAAACAAATATACAAAGATCATTTCCAGAAAAAGGAAAGGGAAAAAAAACCATAGGGGCATGGTGAGGTGAGGCCTCAAGAATTGCTTTAAAAAAAATGTAAGGCAACAATTCAAAACTACTTAAAAAAGAAAAATTCACAAAAGCAATCATTTTTGAGTTTATTCAAAAAAGAATACATTCACATTAGATTACAAAGGTGTCACACGCATGCGCAAAGAGATTACAATTGAAACTTGAATACTAACAAGAACCAAAAGGTGGGAAATTTTGGTCTCCCAAGTGCCTTCTGAAATTCTTCTCATTTTAATGCAGCATAATGGGCTTGTACATTAAGAACGTCCTCATGAGATCCGTTAGATATGA
Source organism: Prunus mume (assembly GCF_029339155.1). Lineage (NCBI taxonomy): Eukaryota > Viridiplantae > Streptophyta > Magnoliopsida > Rosales > Rosaceae > Prunus > Prunus mume. The sequence continues at coordinate 15,857,625 of NC_142700.1, read as the reverse complement.
AATGGCACTGCCTCATTTGATTTTACCAACTTCTTCAGTCTACTGGCAACACATGCAGAGAACGTAACATGGTATCATTCCTACCACATATCTAAGCGCACTCGATCATCTTCGATAGAGTTCCTTTTTTGTAGCTTGCTGGGTGTTGGAGAAGACTAATTAAACCATTGGCAGTAAGACTATGACCTGAATTGGTGAGCACCAGACCTGTGTGAATTGGATGAGATGAGTGATTAGCGGTCTGCAAGAGCTAACTGATATGCCAATGCTATATTTGACAAGCTACACTACCAAAATACTACATTTGGAACTTTACCTTCCAATGTTGTGTGCCAAAGAAAACATTTGATTTCCAACTACTGTTACTTTTTCCACCGCAATTTCTCCTCCAAGTTACAATGTTCCTATATTATCCACCAAACCATCATCCAACTATCAATTCCTTTGGCTTTATTTTATTTTTCTTTGAGTAATATAGTACTATCACTTGAAGAAGCTGCAGGTGAATTAAAGTTTAGATATTAAAACTATAAAAAGCAAATAGGAATAAAACAGAAAAGTCAGATTGTCTATTTCAGTTGTTTCATCTTGTTGCCTACTTTTTGAGGCCACCCGAAATTTGTTGCAGCTCCTCATAGCTGTATTTTAACAAGATGTAAAAACTCTTGATCTCTCATTGTCTTGTATGTAACTCTTGAATGCCTAAAAGTTCTGTCTGCTTCTACCAAAATGACCTGAAATGTTTATATAAAATAAATAAATAAATAAATAAATAAATAAAAAGGTAGGTATACGACGTACAAACTGATTAAAAAATTATTTAAGTTTTCAAAAATTTGATCTTGGATGATCCTCAACCAATTGTTGCAGATTACTATATATATCTTAATTAGTTCCGAATGCATTCCCAAATTTTCCTTATTGTTTATTGTCTTCTCCTTTCCTAATCTGTGATGAGAATACGCACTGAGAGAACAATTGAAAATTGACAACAAACAATGGATGAAAGCTCTAAAGTTCATGGATTCTTTCTTCATCTAATTAGTGGCTATATGGTAGAGCCAGACACGCACGAAAGTCTAAACCAACAAAACTTTTGCCCAACCCACACACAAAAGGTGTTATGAAGCCATAACACTAACACCTTGTACCATACAACCATCAATATGGTAGAAGGACCTGGGTCATTCTACCATGCAAGTGGGGTATTCCGTGTCAGTGTAAAATTGTCTATGGATTCATAAAACTTTTGTGTGTGCCGTGCATAAAAGCATAGACATTTATAACACCAACAATGCTAGGAAGACCACACGTTAATACCACATGATGTGACAAGTGATGTACAGCTCATGTCAATTAATTTATCCCTTCGGTTGTCATTTAATTTATTCTTAATTTTTAAATTGAATTTTTAATCCATTTCTAGGTTCTTCAAGCGAACATAATGAGCCTAAAGATATAGCGGTAGTCAGTGGTGAAGGAAAACAAGAGTTGTAACTAAATGCAAGAGGAATGGAGGTTGACAAGAGAATAGTAATTGGAAGACTTTTTTTGTATTTGGCATACAACATTTTAACGCATTGTGTCACAAACAAAATTTTGACATAAAAACTTTCCAGATATAGCATTGGGATTTGTATTTGAGAATTTTTCTTTTAGAATTGAGTACCAAACCTGACCACACTTAAGCATCTGCAAACTTTTCACTTCTATCCCTGCACTTGGAGTCTTCTTCTTGATCTCTCTTTCCCCTCCAGAGTACAATCTGCTCATCCTTGAACAAAAGAGGGATGCAAGGTACCAGATCCTGAATATATAGAATACACAAGGGGATAGATCACTTAAGGGAGCAACTCGAGATAGATGCAGAAAACAAGAAGCATAAGAACGGAATAGAGACCCACAACTACCACCTAAACAGAAAGAAAACTCCAATTCAACCCAATACAAGTCCTACCCTTAATTTCACGCCTATCCTTTTGCAATCACTGGTACCAACATGCGTGCAGTCTAGTCTCACTACCTCCTCAGTCTTGAAAGCCTCCCTGACTCTATCCACAACATTCACATACACACCATTTCTAGCTGCAGGGAATAACATCAAACAATAAAAAAGCAAGCTAACAGAAGGGAACCATAAATTGTTTCCATATCCCGTTTACTTATAAACAACAAAGAAAAGCAAAGCGTCATCTGAAACTTCCCAAAAATCAAATTCACTTCTTTAAGTTTCCTTCTTTTTTGATAAGACACTTACTAAGTTTCATAACAGGTGGGGAATTTAGTCCTCTGTTTCTTAATTCCTTCGTTTCTTCAAATGTCAAGCCATCAGCAACATTCTTTACAAGCTTGGGATATATCGGAGTGTACGGTTTCCAGAGCATTACAGGTATTACAGGTCGATTCTTCGGATCATAGTTTCGACCCCGGTATAAAATAAGGACATTAATGTGCTGGTAGACAATCTTCCCACCAGATTTGTCCTGCACAGACACTAGTATCTCCATGAGCTAATAATTTCCGAACACCAAAAATCAAAACCAAATCCAGATAATTGGAGCTGACTGAGTTAAGTTCAAACCTCAAGGTGGAAGCAAACATTGTCCATGTCAAGAGTTGGCACTCCCAAACACTTGATCCTCACAGCTTCTGCCCGCTTCCAATGGTTGTGGATATCATCTAACATGTTATGAGTAACTCCTCCCTTTCCTGATACAAAATTAAATCATTTAGTCCCTCATAAAAATGACTGCAAAACGAAACCAACTTTCAAGCCTAAAACATATATAAAGAACTGCATATAATAGAATACAATGCAATACATAGTTAATCTCAGGGTAGAACCCTAAATCCTAACCCCTTACCCATGTTGATTTGCCGAGCACAATCACTATGACGGTACCGTTCCACCAGCTTAGCCACTTCCTCCTCCGTTAGTGGGTCTCCAAGAACCCGTTTCCTCTCCTCCACGACCCGGTTCAAGTCCACTTCTTGTTGGGTCAGGGCAACAGTGCCGGTCCATTTCCTATCAAGCCGACCTGGCCCAAAAGGAGAGAACTTGGGCGACTCCCGGAACGCAATAGGTTCGACCTTCGGGTTTGTTTCTGAGTACGAGTAGCTGAAGTCGAAGGGTAGGTCCGACTTGAGAGGCCGGGTCGGTTCATTCTTCGTATCTGGATCTTTATTCTGTGTCTTGTTCTTCTTGGGCTTCGGAGGTTTGGAAACTGGAGAGAAAGGAGGGTCGTCTTCGTATTGGTCTTCAGAGAGAGAATGGCTGAGAAAGCGAGAGAGGGAGATAAAGGGTTTGGCCGGGTCTAGGGTTAGAGTTTTGTGAGGTGAGGAACGCCATGGGAGTAGCTTAAGCATTGCAACAGAGAATTGAAGTCAAGAGTGAACCGAGGAAAAACTGTACTGCGGGTTGAAAATGAAGGGGCAATATCGTAAACAAGCACAAAACACATAACCTCATGTGGGCAGTAACATTAAAAACAACTCCACCCATTTGCTTTTGTTGCAAGAAGATTATTCACGCTGAATAGTAATTGCCTGCAAGAAGAATGCATGCTTTCCACCGTGACAAAAGACAATTACTATTCATTTTTTGTTTTTTCACAACTTTTTTACCTCAATAATTAATTTGGATAATATTTTCGGATAAGATTTTTGGATTTCTACGTCAATACTATTCATATTTTATAATCAGATAAAATTTTCAATTTCAAATTTCAGATAAATTTTTTTAAAAATTGGCTGGTATTTATAGAAAAAATTCATTAATTTTTGGGTTTTTTAAAAAAATCAAATTTTTTAGTATTTTATTGCAAAAAAATTGGGATTGGAAAAAAATCCGATCGGAGAGCCAAGACGACGCCATGTAGCAAAAAAATCATATGAGTGGGTTGACGCCACAGCGTCGCGATGACATCACCCAAAACTCGGGCTCGCACTCAGCTAAACTCCTCCTCCTTAGGCTCGTGGCCCCCAACTCTGCCTGGGCAAGCCTTCTCCACTGGAATTGGGTTTTTTGCTTTGCCTCCCCCCAACCCGAGGCTTGGGCTCCTCGCTGGAGTCGCTCTAACAAAATACATAACTTCATTCAAATCTCCACAAACAAAGCACAAATTAAACAAAACACACAAAATACAAGTATCCATAAACAAAGCACAAATAAAACCTTGAGCTGTGTAAGAAACCCACCCAACCAAATGAATTTGAGATGGCGACGACGATGGGTGCGACAGAGACTGCTGGTGGGTTCTCTTCCTTCTACTTCTTCTTCTTTGGGTTAATTACAGTTTGGTACCCTGTGGTTACACCTTAAGACATATTAGTCCCTATTTTCTCAATTTTTACAATCAGATACCCAATCTTTTAAAATTGTTACAATGTGGTTCCATCATTAGGATTTCTGTCATATTCCTCCGTTTGCTTACGTGGCACTATAGGTCCCACATTTTTAATTTAAAATTGATTAAAATATTTATTTTGACAAAAAAATTACAAAAAAAGAGAAAAAAATTCCTCCCAAACCAGAGCTCTCGCGATTTTCTTCTTCCCCCATTCACCGATGACCACCACCCGCACCCAAACCAACCTAAAACCCCACCCACAACCATAGACCCCTCCTCCACTCGATTTCTTCTCCCCTGCCCAACTCCAAACTCCAGGTCCCCACTACAGTGTCAAACGCACGTCTTGGCCCATCCCATTTAAACTCGTGCTTTTAAAGTTTTCGTGTTGTGCCGAAGTCGGTCCATTTTAATTTATCAGCCGTGCCATGCCGGTCCATTTAGTAAAATCTTTGATCCCAAAGCCCAAAGCCCATGTCCACATTGAAACGGACAATGGGCCGTGCTCGTGCTCGTGCCATACTTGGGCCCAAGAACTAACCCATTTAATTTGAAGTTTTTTCACTTGATAATTCAAATTATAAACATTAAAAATATAATTAGAGACAAAAAATGATGAATTATTTGAAAACATTAATCAATCAAACATCCAAACAATATAAAAAGCAGAGGGCAAAAAGTGTACAATTCCACAAAGTCCACTTCAACTTTTCATCTTTAAACAACTTATTATTTTATATGTGAAGAAATGTCTTGCTTTGATTATAAGAGAAGTGTATATGTCATATGTACTAATTAGATATCAAGTCCAATGTTGTTAAATTAATTTATAGTTGATATGTTTAATTAATTTAGGATCCAAGAAATTTCCCTAAAATGAAAGACATCAAATATGTTTATGATTATAAAAAATTAAAAAAACCATATAAACAATGATATTAGATGTCAAATTTTTGCATTTTGACATTTGAGAAAGAAAAAAAAAGTTAAGTGGGCCGTGCCGTGCCTCGTTTAAACAGGCTGGGCTCGTGCCCTGCTGGTATGGCCTGTCCCATTTGACACCTCTAGTCCCCACCGACAAAAAACCAACGATTTTTTTTGCAAAAATGGGAAATTTACCAAAACTGCAAAAGTCTCAAACTTGAGAACAGAAAACTTGTTGCCTTTTGTTTTCTTTCCATCAGTTCATGATCTACCAAACAGGGGAGAAGACACAAGCCAACCCAAAATTCTCATAACCACATTCAACACCCAAATTCAAAAACCAACGAATTTTTTTATTTTTATTTTTTTCTAATTTGTTGGTTTTTTAATTTGTACAGAGAGAGAGAGAGAGGGAGAGAGGGAGAGAGCGGAGAGGAGAGAGAGAGAGAGAGAGAGATGCAGACCGTCAGATCTCGCCGGAAAGCGTCGGCAACGGCGGGAACAAGCTCTGAACGATGGAGAGAGTGGTCGCCAAGCTGTGGTTGGTAGGTGGGGGAGTTTAGGGTCGGGGCAGGGGGAGAAGAAATCGGGGGTAGGGGGAGGGAGTCTGGGTGGTTGCCGGCTGGGGTCCTGGGTTCGTTTGGAGGTGGGGGTTTTGGAGGATGGCTGCGAGTGGTCATGGTGGAATGAAGGGGAGAAGAAAATCGCAGCAGTTTGGGAGGATTATTTTTTTCTGCAAATTTTTTTTTTTGAAAAAAGAAAAAATATTTTAATCATTTTAAAATTAACAAAAAATGAAAATTGTGGACTCATAATTCTACGTAGGCAACTAATAGAAAAATCTGACAGAAACCCTAACGGCAAAACCAAGTCAACAAATTTAAAAGATTGGATATCTGATTGTAAAAATTGAAAAGATAAGGATTAACATATCTTAAGGGTGTAAACACAGTGTATCAAACTGTAATTAACCCTTCTTTTTTGGTTGCCGTCTGAATCGCCCAAAAGAACTAGCCTCTTGACAGAGACAAGGTCTTTAAAAATTTAAGTTTCAAGTTTACATTTTAACTCCACATATTCAATAACTTTCAAAATCACCCACAAATTTTCAAAACATTTTCGTTTTTATCCCTTGACGTATCATGACCGTGTCCCTAGTGTATCGTTACCATATCAATGGAGTATCGGAGCCGTATCGTAAAGTCAACATGCCAGAAAAATTTGGCATATCGAATACGTATCAATGCCATATCGGATACCCGCATACCCCCAAAATATGGTGTATCAGTGCAATAGAGTCTCATATATATGGTGTATCAGTGCAACAGAGTCTAATACATTGCTGTATCAATCTAGCATACATAACAGAAGAGGAAAAAATAAAAATAAAAAAGACCATAAAAGACCAAAAAATGTCATGTTTGTTGTTGATATTCATGAAGCATGGCTTACACAAACAATTTCTTTGAAACACGAACCCAGCACCTACAATGGGGCAATACTGCTACCACTTTTCAAAAATCAACCTGAGTTTCAGTGACCACTGACCACATCAATCAAAATGTAATGGTGTACATTTGAATATGGCTTTCATCACTAGGTTTCCAGATGATGTCAAAATTGTGTAAAGTGAGAAATTGAGCACAAGACTCACTCACCCCGACGGGGAGACGTTGCTTAATCTCTCCTTTTTACATCGCTTCTGGTCCTCAACCATAGACTCAAAAACATCCAAGAGATTGTCCAGCCCCTCAGGACTGTCCCCTACTGCCTGCAGTGCATATACAATGCTTTCAATGGTGGACAGAAATCCCAGCTTCGGCTGAAGCCTCACTTCATCGTACAAGCTCATCTTGTCCAATTCCAACTTCAAGTGTGGCAAGAGTTTCAGCCAGGGATTTTCCACATACATTCTCTTTGCCTTTGACCATGTTCCGTCCAAAACAATCATATTCTTCACCTTTTGATTCATAGCCTCAAGGTCACTGACACTAACTGCTTCTTCAGATGGAAATAAGAGTACAGATCCAGGAGGAACCTCCATTTCAAACTCTACATATTCATTCAACTCCTCACTTCCCTTCAATGGCTGCTTTTGCAACTTTTGTACAACAAACCCCTCTGCCAGAGCATCACGCGCATTGTCTAAAATCGTATCGAAATTTGGATTCTTACAGTGGCCTTCTGCCATCCAAATATGGGAAAGAGAGCTAATGACACCATACTTGCCAATGGTAGCAGCTATAACAGGCACATCATTACCAGTTTGGATACCTTCAACTGAATCAAAACCTTCGTTGGAAAGCTTGGATACTGCATCCAATGTGGTAGCAGTTGAAACCTCATCAGCATTGTCTTGTCCATCTAAGTGCTTATCATCAGTGAACTCATGTTCTTGCCCTACAACTAATACATCACTGGTTGATAAGCCAGAATTGCTTACAAAATATACACCTCCTAATTGGTTTTGAGCCTCACTCCCAAATTTGCATTTCTCATCACTTTCAATCAGACTACTAATATTTTTCTCTTTTGGGAAATTTGCAGATAACCCAAGTTCTGACTCTCCCACATTTTCCTTCCCTGAACTGACCTCATCACAATACTTAAAAACCAGCTTCTGGGTCTCTCTACTTTCCACAACTTGATCAAAACCTGAACGTTCTGAACCATTTCGGTCAGGACCCGTTTGAGAATACGGGTCCAGCGACCGGATAACGAACCGGGCTTCAAAATTTACGTCACAAACGGTAACTACGTTGAGATTCTTGAGGCCCAATCTGGCAATCCTAGTGGAATTAAGCGGGTGGTTCTTCTCTAGGCTGTGTTGAAGAATGGTCACACTTACAGAGTTATGGAGCCCCGGGGTCTGAATCCGAGTGCAGAGGCAGAGCCGGATGGGTTTGGAGCACGACGGGCAAATGGGTCTCTTGGAAGTAGCCTGGGTAGCCACCATTTTTAGGGTTTGAGGAAGAAAGAAGGGCTTTCGGAGAAGTGTGCAGAAATGGTTGTTTCGGGTCCGAGAACCGAACAGGCATCTATGTGTTCTAGCAGCCATAGTAGAAAAACAAAAGAAAAGAATCAATGATAAGACGACGGGCAGCTAAATATGGAGAACGACACGTCGTTTAATGAGTCTCTACGCTTGGTTTGACAAATTTAAAAAAAAAATACAAATAATAGTTTAAATTATTCTAAGTTAATTTATTTTTAAAAATATATTATTCTTTTTTATTTTTTTATTTTTTATTATTTTATCAAAGTGAGATAACTTCATTGAAACAACAATGTTAGAGTACAAAAAGAAATTGGATTTTAGTAATGTAACAAGTGTGGCCTCATTAAAATCTTGCTTTTAAAAAACCCCAAATAGAGGAAAAACCGGTCAAGGAAAAAGAGTACCACTACATCACATCCAGTATAAAATTAAATTAAGAAAATAATTTGTCATTGGCCAAAATATCAGAAATCCATAAAGGACCATCCTCTAACTACACTTGAAAATCGAGCGCCTGCTTAGCTAAAAGATGAGCAATCTGGTTACACTCTCGAGGAGCAAAATGACAAGAAATATGAACAAAGCGATTAAAATGGCCCTTGACTTCATCTACTAAAGCACCCTCCATTGACCCGCTTTGCTCAGAAGTTTGAAGATTCATAATAATCTCTTTAGCATATATTTCCAAAATGACATAACAATGCCCCATTTGACTTGCAATATGTAATCCCAAAATTGTTGCATAAAGTTCAGTAGCTTTAGGAGAAAATGTGCCATGAAGACCTTTATAGGCAGCCAGCATTAAATCACCCATACTATCTTGTATTACAACCCCTAAACCTCTAAAGCCAAATAGCAAATTGACAGCACCATCAACATTTGTCTTCACAAAATTACCAATATGTGGAGACCAATGACGCACAATATTAGTTGCTGGAACATGAGAAGACATTAAATAATAGCCCGTTGATATTCCAAAACAAGCTTTCGGGTATGAGCCAAAAGACAAAGATGTGAAATATTTCGGCTAGAATATAAAAGATCATTACGAGAGCTCCATAATCCCCAACTCAGAAAAACAAAGAAGACTAGATCGTCATTAGTCAAAACCGAGGAAGCATATCGATATAACTCCTTAAGAGTACCAAGCTGTAGGGGGACAGTCAAGTCATGAATAGGTGAATGCTGCCAAACCTCCATTGACATTCGACAAAACTAGAGAGCATGCACTAGGACATTTCAGGCTATTGAGATCACCTAAAACATAGTGAATTGAGAACAATTTGACGATTAAAAAGGTTTGGTACCAAAGGAATTGACAGAATAGCAGCAACCTCATAAAAACACCTTCAATTTATTAGGAACTCGCAAGGACCAGATGGACGACCATAACAAATCCACTGAATTATTACTTCCCATTCAAGCACAGTATAATGCGAAATTAGCCTATCTGAAGAGTTTGGTACCAAAGGAATTGACAGAATAGCAGCAACCTCTTCTTTCCAGAAGACTGCAGAAAGTAAGTCTAAATTCCGCTAGCCAACTGAATCTATTAAGAAGTGAACAGTAGCATCATCCTCAAAAAATGGAGGCGAAGAAGGCCGAAAAGAGGACGGCAGAGGCAACCAAGGGTCTCAATTAATTTTAATTGATAAACCATCTCTTACTCTCCAACGAAGACCAGCAGCCAACAATTCCCAACCCCAAATTAAAGATCTCCAATAATTGAAGGAGAATTCCCCAATGGAGCATTCAAAAAATCACCATTAGGAAAATACCTTCCACGATACACCTGCCCACAATAGAATTTGCGTTGATGAGAAGCCTCCAACCTTGTTTAGCCACCAAAGCCTTATGAAATTGTTCAAAATCTCTAAAGCCCAAGCCACCAACTACTAGCCAGAGTAGGCAAACCCAAATAAAACTCATGAAAAACCACTACCGGAATGAGTAAAGAATCAGTCACTAGTTGTTGGAAGTCCAGAGAAGTATTAGGACTGAAAGACAATGCTGATTTCTAAAAATTAATTACATGACATGCTACTTCCTCAAATACTTGAAAGATACACACACATCTGGAGTTTGCTCCAACAATAATAAATTGTCATATGCATATAATAAATGTGTAATGGGGGCACAGACACCAATTAAACTTCCATTCCTCTCAGCAAAACGGAGCCAGCCAGAAAAACCTTCAGCACAAAACAAGAAAAGATAAGGGGATAATGGACAGCCCTGACGTAAACCCCGCTGTGAACTGAAGTGACCAAAATAATTTCCATGCCACAAAACCGAAAAGGAAACAGTCGAAAGACAATCCATTATTTGTCGTACCCATTCCTGTTCAAATCCCAAACGTAGCATAACAGCCTCAGTATAACACCACTCCACCCTGTTGTAAGCCTTAGCCATATCCAGCTTAATGGCCAAAGCTCCCTGCTTACCATTTTTCCTCCTTTTGACAGTATACATAATTTCAAAACCCACCATGACATTGTCAAGAATATTCCTTGATGGTACAAAAACAAAAAAATACTTGCATGTCAGAGAGATAACACTATTTTGTTATCTCAATCAATTATGTTCCTCCGCATATAATAAAAAATTCCATCTGGCATAACGTAATTGAATGGGATAACAAAATATTACTTTCCAATGACATACAAATTTTTCTTATATGATATTCATGTGTGAGTTTACTCCCACTCTCTTCTCCTTCCTAACTCTAGGATAAAGGAAAATAAAAAAATAAAATCCAACTTGAATGCGATGAGACTCATCACGTGGCATATCCAACAGCTTTAATTTGATACAGAAAATGTCCTCAGTCAATGGCTTATCTTGAAATGAACAAAAACAAACTGTGGAGTTGGTATGATTGGCCACATTAGCCTTTTGACCAACTGTCTTCCACGCGCCAATATTTGGTAGTTTATGACATTTCAGGCTCAAAAAAAAAAACACCTAAAGATAAACCCAAAAGTCTTTTCTTTAAATTTTTTTGTTTCTTCTATTTGTGAGGGAAAAACTGGTGTGATTTTCCCGAGAATCTGAGTTCTCCGAGAAACCCGGTTGGAGAAAATGCACGATTTCTGCTTCACGATCCCGTACGGGTTGCTGCTGATCGGTGGAGGATTATTTGGGTACTTTAGGAAGGGGAGCACAGCTTCTTTGGCTGGAGGTGTGGGCATTGGATTGCTTCTCACTCTTGCCGGCTATTTCAGTCTCAAAGCCTTTGAGAGGAAGAAGAACTCGTACCCTGCTTTGATTCTTGAAACGGGTAGGCTTCTTTTTTTGCTTTTAGAATTTTGGTTGGTCTGGATCCCAGATGTGTTAGTGATGCTTCACTGAAATTAAAGGAAGTTAAGGTGAAAAGAAAAGCAATTAAATCGTGATCTGGGTCTTTGTTTCTTGAGATAATGCTTTGAAAAACACTAATGGATCACAAAATATGCAAGTTTTGTAGTTTGATTAATTTTATAGCATTGACTTTGCTGATATGCAGGAAATGTGGATTTTTTTTCAAGGTTGTTATTTTGTTCTCTCTACTGATTTGGAAGCTGTGTGCTTCTCCATGATTGGAAGCCTCAGCCTATTTCCTGTTGAAAACTGTTTCTAGGTTTGTTAATTGAATCTTTATAGTTTGTCTGCGGATATGGGTTTCATACATCCATAACAGATTTAGGCATTTCTTCATTGAGCAATGCTGGAGACACCAAAAAAGTCCTGAAGTTTTGGATCCCAACTCATATAAAAGCATTTCCTCTGTTCATATCTAGGCTTACTTTAAGTAACATTTCTTCATATCTTATAACTAAAAAGTTTTATCTATTAGTGATTGCAAACTTGGTAGGGTGATTTGAAAGATGTGCTTTATGTGTAATATGCTCAGTGATTGCCTTTCAAAATTTCAAGAATTTTAAGAAGTGAAGAGATTGAGATAGAGAGAGTTTGCATTCTGTTCTTCTTTTTCTTCGTATTTTTCTTTTTTCATCCTGCCCACTGTTATGTTGATGCTCAATCTTTGATTTTTTTTTTTTTTTTGGAACTGATTCGTGTACCTTAAAACAGTTTGTGCTGCCATACTCACATGGGTCATGGGACAGCGGTATGTGCAAACTTCTAAGTTCATGCCAGCTGGTGTTGTTGCTGGCATCAGGTAAGTTCAGTTTCATTGTGCCCTTTTATGGTTGTCTACCTCATACTACTGCATCTGAGTTTTGAGTGCCATGGTTCAGTCTGTTGGTTTATAAACATCAGAAGTACTTTATGTACCTTGTGCGTCTGGTTTTAATTTATTGCTGCATATGACTGCTTTCCTACATTGCAGCGCCTGTATTTTGTTTCCAAAAAACAAATTCAATATGATGTTTAGAATATCTTCTTTCTCCACGCTAGCTGGCTTTGGCATAGATTGAATTGAACAAATGTTATCGTTACTACTGTGCTGGTAATGAGTCTGTGCACCTAAGGCATGTACATAGTTCTTGTGGTTAGTAGATTTGGGATGGTAGGTTATGTTCCCAAAGACATGTATAACTGTAAAGTTTTTCTGTCGAAGACTGGCAGATTGTTGAGGATGGGCTATTTATAGGTCTTTAAATTTATTGACATCAATTATTGGTAAAACTTGTCTCAGTTGAATGTTAATCCAAATACATATCATATTTTCTTGACAATCTTGAATCATGTGTCCCCACCCACTGAATGACCGAAGCTCTCCTGAATGATAGAACAAGGTTAATCTGTTCTATTGAAACCTAATTTCTGAAATTTAGTTGAAAGGAGTTTCAGATGCCATATATGCTGTAGGACCTTACAATCAGTGCCATTGGGAAATCATACTTGCATGTCTTCATCTTGATTCACATCATAATTCAGAAGTTTGGATTCAGCCCGCCCTACGTATCTGTTTTCTTGTGTTTACATCTAATTATCTTTGCAGAATAGAACGGGTATACCGTATACATCTATGGTCTCTAAAAGAGGTAGGATAGGAAATGAGAGTTGGAGTAGAATCTATATCTCCCTCCTGTTATATGGTTAAACTTAAACAGGAACGGAAAGGGGTCTTTCTGTTTTTTGTTTGGTTTTGCAGGAAGGCAGGCAATTCACATATGTTAAATTATAAAGTTATTTGGTTAGCGTATTGTAGTAATTGCACAGTGTTTCTGTTGTTGTCCCTAATTGTAGAGTATACCTATGATTAAAAGCTTTCAATTGGAACTTCTCAGTTATATATGTTTATAGGTTGTCCTTAATATGACTTATATCTGAACTTTCTGAAGCTAAAACCACTTCATTTGTTGCAGTGCCCTCATGACTGGATTTTATCTGTACAAAATTGCAACTGGAGGGAACCATATTCCAGCCAAGACCAAGTGATGGTGTTTGAGGACTTATTTCGACTACATATAAACTGACATACTAAAATCACACCGATCCAGTTGCCCATATTCAATGTTAATCCAATAGTGCTAGATACTATGTTATCAGGTTGGGTATAAAACAAGAGATGGCTTGTCTTTGAAATTTGTCGAAACCTTGTCTCTGAACTTGCATTGATCATTTACTGTACTTTTAATCGAATCAAATCAACTGGAGCTCCGGATCAACTCCAGTGATAGACATGACCCTTTTGTTTTGTTTTCTTGGTGTACCAAACCAACCTTGTTCACTGGTGAAGGGAAAATCCCTTGAGAGCACAAGAACAACCTCACGCATGAATTGAATTAGAACTGCTTGTTTGAAAGCAATAATTAGATGGATGAAAAGGCTTTATTTCAATGGGGCATTCAAACGAGTCCTAAGTTTTCAAGTCAAGGTTCAATCCACCCGTAGTAAGTTTTACAGAGAAGTTTGACAGACTTTCTCCTCTTTGTAGATGAATACTGCATCCCTTTTATCTTGGCTTGGGGTCATTAATAGGGCTGTGGATGGTTCCCTTGCTGTCTCTGTGATCGTCAACTATGTCCCCTGTAACAGTTTTTCAGTTTAGAAGACCTAACTTGGGGCACGTCCAGTGATCCTCACTCTTGGGTATGCTCAGCAAATGGTATTTTCTTGGTTGCAAATGGGATTTGATTGAACCTCATTTTATTATCAAGAATCAAACCACACAATAGGGAAACTTAAAAAGCATACAAGTTCGTGCATGTGCATGTGCATGTAGCAGTTTGACAACAAAAACAGAGGAAGAAGAGAAAATAAACATGGGTTGTGTTTCTGTAGCAAAATCATGTGAGCTGGACTCAAAGCATACAATATTTAATTAACAGTGGCTGGGAACCAAAGCATATTACAATATACTCAATTATGAATATGTTATAATTTAAAGAAAAAAAGAAAGTACATACATATATTTGTCTTACAAAGCATGTTGCTTCTGAAATTTCTTCCTTACATAAGCTAATACATACGAAAAAGAAAATGAAAACCTCTTTTGTATAATTGTCTTTGTTTTAGTTTCATCGTCAATGCTTCCAAGAGTTCCGGCAGAAAAAAGAAGTAAAGAAACAAAAATATCGCAGAGATTATAAACTGTACACTTTCAAGCAGACTCAATTCGGTGTCTCCGTGCTGCGCTGCAGACAACCACGCAGAAGTTGCTACTATCATTGCTGAGACCGAAAGCTGAGTGAACTTTGAAGCTGATCGGGTTGGCATCATTTTGCCTACTATTTCATTATAAATCACAAAAACTGAGGAAATGAGGGATAATACGTTCAAGAAAACAAACACTTGAAGCTCTATTCTTCTTCCTGGTGCCCCAGTATCGACGAAAGTTGCTGCAAATGTAATGCCTGCAACAACCGTTGTTATCATGAGTCTGGATCCACGTCTTTGCTCATGTTCTTTCTCGCCTTCAATGGTATCCTTCTCGGGAACATTCCAGAAATCACGTCTGATTTCGCCATTGAAATATGGAAGACCAACGGAGCTGCCTAGGTTGTCCAGAACCCTAGGACTACTACTGCCGAAGATTTCCTGAAACATAGAGAAAGCACAACGAAATTTGTCTGAATTAATGCTTTTTAAACCTGGCCGCTTTTTTTGTTTTTGAAAGACTTTATTATTTCAACAGAAAACACAAGATACATAAATGTCAGCTTGAATAAGAGAATCAAGCCAAATTGATACATCTTCCAGCCAATACAAACCGGACTCCAAATTCAAAGCATGCTGGGCTAAAGTATGCGCAAGTTTGCTTGCTTCTCCAGGCCTAAATTGAATATGCGCGGAATGAAACGAACACAATTCTCTTAATTCAGGAAGGGGGGATTAGAACTTGGTTGCTAGAGGTAGGCTCACAACCATGGCTAACTGGCATAACCCATGACTACGTGAAAGAGAGAATAGAAGGAAAATAAAGGTGGATAGTGAAGAATCATGGAGTTTCGTTTGTCACGTTGAAAAATTTAGAGAGGCAAATATAACTCTAAAACCTTAAACAACTGAACCTAGTTTCGTTTATGAAATTATGAAAATATAGCCTTGCAAATTCGTTATATATACCTGTTCTCCAATATTCTGGCTAAGACAAATGTCGTTGGCCTGTGAGAATTTCCTATTGGTAGCAATCTTGTCCACTCTAGGGTCGCCTGTCAACGCTCTTATAATTTCAGGATTTTTCTTGATGGCAGCCAGATGCAACGGAGTGTTTCCATCTACATCTGCTTCGTTTATTAGTACTGCAAGCTTAGACATGTTCAGTGAATACGTGATGACATTTGTTCGTCCACCTAAAACTGCAGCATGTAGAGCCGTTTGGCCATAATGATTGACCAAATCACAAATATCTGGCCGACACCGAATCATCTCTTCCATTACATCGGTGTGACCTGCATAGGCCGCGACATGGAGAGCTGACATTCTAGATTTGTCCAAGATGTAAGAAATAGAATTATCACGTTGCATCAACAGTTGAGTTGCCTCAAGGTTCCCTCTAAATGCTGCGTAGTGTAAGGAAGTCCACCCAAGTACATCATCAACCCTTTTTATTATATCCGGATATTTCGACACAGTAGTCTCCACAATACCTAAGTGTGTCATTTATACGAAAGTTAGATACACGGTTATGAGAGGAAGATATTACAGAACAAGGTCAGAACTAGGAATTTTCAACTGGTGGGCTAGTTAAAGAGTTTAAGGAAAAATCTAATGAATATGTTTTTTTGTACTTACAGTTTATATAGTCTTTCTAGAAATCGAAGTATACATTGAATCATACAAACCACACTAGTTCATAGCTCCATCGACTAATTTTCAATAAATTTTTACATAAAACAAATACATATTAAATGCAACAAAAAAATAGATATTATCAAAATGAAAATATGTTCAACAGAAAAATTGAAGATGGGACAAAGGGATTTCAAAGAGGGTTCTTGGGATTCCTAAATTCGTATAAAAATTAAAGGTGGAAGGAAGAAAATTTAAGGTCTTATAATTGAAAAGAGATTATAGGGTTTGATATTAAATTTTGATTTCCAGGAGGTGAATTGTTTGTTGATGGGTTTGTATGCGGGTGTTGGGGTTGACTTATTAGGAAGGATAAAGGGGATGGTGCACAGTTCGTTGTCCCCATTCTTTTCCAATATATGATTTGCTCCTCTTTGAAAAAATCAATTGAGTATAAAGCTTGGGCAAAGAGATAGAGAACACAAGAGGGAAACGAGAGAAGGAGGGGGAGAGAGAGAGAGGAGGAGAGGTTGGCTAGTGGTGAAGAGGGACTTGGGTTGGGAACTTGGGCGGGCCATAGGTGGTTATTGGGGGTGAGTGGCTGTTTTTATTATTATTTGTTTTTAATTTTTAATTTTATTTAGACTTAAGGATGTTTTATAGAGAAGACTTAACAATGTTAAGTTGCAGTTTGATGTGTCATATTTTAAGTCGTTAAATTATTGCAACGATCAAGATTTAATGAAATGCGGTAAATACAAACTATCTAAATGCAGAGACTCGGAATCCATAATTTACCTTTCTATTCTTCATCCATATAAGTTACCGCTACATGCAAAGTTGTAACACCGTTAAATCCCCTAAAAGAAGGACATATTGGACACTGGTTCACAATTGAACGAGCTACGACTGGAAAAGCCATGCCGAGTAGCCAAGAATAAGGGGGACTCCTTATTAAAATTAATCAAACAGCACAATCCAGGATCTTCAGCCATTAACAAATTCACCACCTCAACGTGACCGCATCTGATAGCAACATGCAATGCTGTATCTTCTTCAAAATTAGTCATTCGAAGTAGTTTGTTAGCTTCACCATTAGTCGGTCCTCTTTCCTCGTCAGCTCCTTCAATATGCACAAGTTTCTTTGCGTGTTCAATGAGGAGCTTTACAATTTCATCACAGCCTACTCTAGCAGCGACGTGGAGAGGTGTGTTGCCCTTCTTATTGGGAGCCCAAAACAGCAAAGATAGATCATCTAGGACATCTCTGAAGAAATGTATTTGTTTGTATTCAGCTGCAATATGAAAAATACTGTTGTGAGCTGGGGTTTTCTGACAGAGAAGATCAATTGATGCATCAGCTCTTCTGAAAAAACCAACATCACCCGATTCTGCAGCCTCATACACAGAAGGATCCATGGCTCTTGGCTCTAGCTTCCAACTTATTTTCTCTCAAGCTTTCTCAAGGAGATTGACAAGAAAACCATAATCTAATATGACTAATTTTATTATTTTATAATTGACAAAAATGACTTTTTTTATATTTTAGCAAATTAAATGACGCGGAAAGATCCATAGGGTAATTTAATGGAAGCTAGACCTTACTGCTTGCCTTCATTTTTGGAAGAAGATACTCATTTTTGACACATGTGCAAAAATAATTCATCAAAAACACAAAAAAAAAAACTTCTACACACGTCATACGACTATTGACAGGAATGTAAGAGTTCCTACTTACAAAGGAAGGAGGGATGTATTTTCCTATATATTAAGGTCCAACATACTTTATGTTATATAAAAATTATTGAAAAATAAGTGTATTGGTATTAGTAACTTAATAAATGCTAGAGCAGATGCCTCACCCATTGAAACAAAATAAAATAAAAACTCTCATTGTAATTATTTGCAATTGTATACTAATAATCGCTTAAAAAAATATGACAACAATCATTATTATTTGGTGACATTTGCTGGAGTGACTAAAGAATATCACCAAATAATAGTGACTGTTGCTTATTAAACTCTTCAGTCAAAGCACAAAACTTTGTTATTTGTCAAATGAGTAGGTTACTTGCCAAGAAGATGATACCTTTTGACCTGTCTTCTAAGGAGACGGATATGACTAATAAATTCACGCGATGGCACAAATAGAAAAGTAGTGTGTTAGTTATATCTATTTAATTCAGTCTTTGAAGACTAAATTAAAGGGCAACTTTCAATCAGTTTCTTCCCATTGCATGAATTTCTCTTCTTCAGGTCGTTTTCCCTGGCGAGGAGAGGACAACATATTCTTGGAAAATAATTCTGGCGAGACTATTTTTTTATAGTCCACATTAAGACCACAAGGTGATAAGTATTACAACCACCCTCCAAATCATTGTATATCATCATTATTTGTTCAAATTATAGATAAATTTGGGATTCAAATTTGAGATTTATTCTAATATTGAGAAGAGAAGTATCGTAAACCTAAGAGCTAGTTGGTTCAAAGTTATATCATTTACAGGTCATGTTCGAACTATGTTTGTTAACACAAATGTTACACCTTTGAGGTTGAGGCCATTAAATCAAAGCACTCTTAGTAAAAGAATTCAATATGAAATCGGAAATAAAACAATCTCTTCCAATTTTCTTTGTGTCTCCTCTCTGTTCCAGTTTTCTTGGTTATATATGGTTCAGTACAGGTCTCCTTCACATCTTCTTCTGTAAATAAAAAACAAATACAAAATAATTATGCTGGAAATTAAATTAAATTTGTGTAAGATAACTTATGTAAGTTGGCCTAATCACGTGTTATAATTATCGTATTATTAGAATGAGATAATAAGATTTATGTTTATCAGTTATTGTAAGACTTTCAGTTTTGATAGACTATTTGGTTACTAATGTGCTTTATATAGTTGGATTTAGCATGGAAGCATGAAGAACCCAACTCGAACCAAATGTCAAAAATAGTTACAAAAGTGTACATAATTAAGTGAAAAGAACACTCTAAGTTTCAAACAACAAACACAAACAAATTGTTGTATTAATAATTGGCACAAATTAATGTGCTAATCATCCAATTAAAAATATCCGCAAGTGTACAAATCTATTGGAGTATAGATTTGTAAATACGGGATCGTTCCCACAAGGAATTAGAGGCTTATATAAGGATATAGTTTGAGTACATATAGAACACTTATTTAACACAATCACAAAGGTAAGATACAAATGGAATACTAGAAATGAGTGAAAAAAAAAAGTAAAATAAAAGAAACAAAACAAGAAACCAAAGGTAAAAACAATCAAGATTTTGTATCACTATTGTATCACCATGGTATCACTACTGTATCACCATTGTATCACTTCTTTATCACCTGGGTACTGTAGGAGTGATCAATCGCTTTTGGAAAGGGATCAATTGCTTTTGGGCAGAGAAGAATTCTCTGGACAACAAACTAAGCGATTGATCACTTGTGGGAAACAATCAATCGCTTTTTGGTAGAGAAGAGAGAAACGAATCTCCTCTGTTTTTTCCGACACAAAAAAAAAAAAAAAAAAATCTCCTCTGTTTTCCAGCTTCGACCTCTATTCCATTTTTAACATGTAACTTTCCAACCATTAATCCAAATTTTATGTGCTTTATATGGTTAGATTTAGCACAGAAAAATGAAGAACCTAACTTAGACGAAATGTCAAAAACAGTTACAGAAGTGTACAAAATTAAGTAAAAAGAACACTCAAATTTTCAAACAACAAACACAAATAAAAAAGGGAGGGGGAAGGGGGATGGGGTTTGATTCAAGTGACGTAATTCTAATGCTTAAATGTAACTGAACTCTAATTTTAACAAGATCAACAAATGTCATTATCAAAGTGTAACTTAATATGGTGACAAACACTAAGGTTTTCGGAATCCACCCTAAACAATTCTACTCATGTTCATGAACACTCAAGTAATGAATTCTAGACACATTGATGAAGATGTTCGCAATTAAGATCGGGATTAGCGGCTCGAGATGCATGATTCTCTCTAAAATAAGTAAAGTGCATGTTTAGTGTTACAATACTCATGCTTCCCATACAATCAATTTAGGTGTGCTTAGTACTTTGATTTAATCATATGAAAAAACCATTAAGTTTGAAGATAATATGAACATCACAAGAACCCTAATAGCATGGTGTTTATATTAGGCATTCAAGAAACCAATGCACATGGATGATTCTTACTTCATCCATTAGTTGCTTAGGAAAATATGAAGGTACGTATAATTCCAAC
Organism: Prunus mume; assembly: GCF_029339155.1. Taxonomy (NCBI): domain Eukaryota; kingdom Viridiplantae; phylum Streptophyta; class Magnoliopsida; order Rosales; family Rosaceae; genus Prunus; species Prunus mume. The sequence continues at coordinate 15,836,913 of NC_142700.1, read as the reverse complement.
AATCTCAAGAAGCATACTTTCAAGGGTGATCAAACAAAGAAAGATTATTTTAGAGAAGAGGAATTCATCAACAACATCTAGAAATTCATAAAGTCTAGCATCAAAACAAAAGAGTAATCATGTTTAAGGCTTCAACCTAAGCCCTAGCTATGGTGTTTAGTTTCTCATGTTCATAGTGAATACAATTTGTGTTGTGCGCAAACACTACAAGACCTTGTTGATGGACTATGCAACGACACACACACCAATCCATTTGAGAATAAAACACACACATTGAAGAGAGAAAGCAAACACACACAAGAACACAAAGATTTATAAAGGTTCAGCCTCCTGCTTACGTTCTCTTGGTTATCCACCCGAGAAATTCACTGGTATGAAAGACCCCTTTTGGTTACAATGAAGAATCCCATTTCCTTTCTCACAAACCTCTCTTTTCTCTCACCTTTGGCTGAAACTCAATTTAATGTCTTAGCTTTCTCACGTTACAATAACCTAGCGCTAAAGTGCCTATTTATATGTTATAAGGCTTTAGTACAATTATACCAGGAATAGGAAAGGACCCAAAAACTAAAAGAAAATCTATCAAGATTAGCAAGGATAAATGCTGGATTTGCTTATTTTGCTCGAGAGCTACTTGCACCTATGTTTGCTACAGCAGGCGCTTGGGTACCTGGGTCAAGGTGAGAAATACCGCTCTGCCGCCGAGCGCCTAAAATTTCCGCTCGAGTGGTAGAGCCCAGTCAGAACGACTACAGCTATTTTGACTGTATGTTTCCTTCACTCATTCCACATCTTTAGGTGAGCCAATATCAACGATCTCTACCTTAGCGAGCCTAAATACCTTGTGAAAATCATTGACCTTTAGAACCTCTTCAAACCTCTTGGAAATCGTCCTAGTAATTCCCAAGAGCTCTACCATGGCAAGAAACCTCTTGTCTCAATGCACCTTAGGTGAGAAGGTGCTCCACCCAATGCTAAACTTGGGTCATCTGGCCTTCTTGCGTGGATGAGAGATCCCTTATGCCAAACTCTTTGCTTATCGCCTTCTTGGAACCTTGAATTCTTGACATATCTTGATACAGAAACCGCATACCAACCATTGTTATATAAATCCCCACGTAGCCACCAATTTTGCTCTTGGATTTATGAACTAACTCCCTTTTCATCAAAGCACTCATCCAACTTTCCCGCTTCATGCTCCCTAAAGTACTCTGAAACATAGTTGATGGATTCCTTAAGCTCGGACCTTGCTTGTGATGAAGGCTCCACCTCAAGTAGAACCTCTTTGTGAGTTGTTAAGGCCCATCTTCTTCAACCCTTGTGTCAAACTCCATTTGCCTTAGAGTCCTTTCCATGACCACCTTGATAAGAAGCATCTTTTCGGTTGTCACCGTCCCAAAATTCTCCCCATCATTCCTTGTCTTGACTTCACCCTTGTGGACCTTGTCCTCTACATCTTTGAAATCAAGCACCCTTAATGATAAACTGTTAATCATACAACTTTGACTAACCTTCTTTGCCCCAACTAGTCTTGAGCAAAACTCGTAGCTTCATTTCGTTGCACTGGCTTCTTGACAGTAAGATCCCTTGCTTGCTTTTCTTTGGTACAAAGTACCTCCTTGATAGAATTTTCTACTTTACCCGCAATTGTACCCCCCAAATGCTGATAAACATTGTTAGGTTGAATCTCCCCTATCATAATCACTACTAAACCTTGTGTGACTAAAAGCTTTCCTTCTTTGGCCTTGTACGAATACCATTATCTATCTAGAGCGCCAAGGGAAATAAGATTTCCTTCTTAGTTTCGGTACATGGCTTACCAAACTAAGGTTACTAACAACACCATCATGCATCTTGATCTTTATTGTTTCCATGTCCAAAGCATCACAACTTGTTTTGTCTCCCAACAAAATATTGCTACCATTTCTTTCTTCATGTGTATCAAACTCCATTCTATTCGAACACACATGTAACGAACAACTGGAATCTATAATTCAAACTGAAGTAGAACTCTTACCCGAAGAATGTGCCACGATTCCGCCATTACGCTCTTCATCTGTAACCATCAAAAGTTTGTCATTGGTTTGACAACCAGTAGAAACGTTTGCTGCGCCTGAACTTTCGGCATCCTTCATCTTGTTCCGCTTCTTCTTTCATATCGGATAATTTCGCTTCCAATGGTCCTTAGACCCACACTCGAAGCACCCTTTATCATAGGCTTATTGTCACTAAGGAGATGCCAAAAATTTGACGCAAAATATCCATACCATATCTAGGAAACTAGAAAGTAAAATGAAGTAGAAAATTTATATTTGAACTTCTATTAACAATCAAGTGCTTGTTTGTGTCAAAGAAAACAAAAATCCAACATATTTTAAAACTAGTTCGCCCAGTATGGATTTACCACCTGGGTTTGCGGTTGGTTTAGGTGGTGAGGAAGTCAGTAACCTCCTTTGTGATTATAGGGGAGCTCTAACATTGTAGCCGCCACCGAACCATTACTTTAATTTTAAAAAATTTGGGTGGGGAAGGGGGGAAGGTGGAGGGTGGTTTTTGCCATTTTGGGTGCACTAGGCAGCTATGGCTGCTGGGTTCTTTGATTTATCATTTTTGGCGAATGATGGGATTTTTTCTTATTTTTTGTCTTTTATTTTTATTATTTTTTGGACTTAACTAACGGAATTAATGGATTGGACTTGATTTGTTAACGAGTACAAGTACAATGACGATATTGGGAAAATTAAAATCACGGTGACCAAATTTGATTTTCAGCCAAACCTAGTGGCCAAAAATGTAATTAACCCTTAAAAGGAAACCAATACAATATCCACAATCCTACTAATGCACAATTAATCAACTAAATAGTTGATTGAGCTAGAGATTATCTCGACTAACCAACTAATAACAACCTAACAAAATTACCAATACAACCAATGAGTTTGCAATACTATTTGAAACCCAGGTTCCTACTAGACAAAAGTTTAATTATTTACTAATTAAGTTATATTAATTACCAATACAACTGATAGCGTGCCCTTAATGAAGACAGTGCTCTGGGCTTGGCAATGAAGATGAAGATGACGAATCTAGTGTGGGCCTGCTGATCTCTGGGGCGGTTTCTGTTATAAAAGTTATAGTTTTCCTTTCCATAAATCCAAATACAAAAACCTTTATACTATAAATAACATATAAATAAATTGGAAAGCTATTAAGGTACAATGAAACCGAAGAAAAACAAATTGATAGGTAAGTAAAAGCAAAATAAATTATAAGTAAGAAGGTGAGCTTGGTACGGTGAAGCACGTCAATGATGTTGTCCTAAAGCCTTTGTACCCTACGTGCAGGTATTGACGGTCTACAAGACTCCAAGATACGACCCTAATACACAAACTCAAGATCCGCTATGAGCACGTTCACAGAAGAATATGTTTCCAAGTCACATAACCATTGCCCAAAAATCCTAATAGAAAGTGGAGAATATATATAAAAGTAGAGAATGAGAGAATTAGATTGTGGTGGTGATTGTGGTATGTGATATTCTGATGGTATTGTGGTTGTTTAAATGTGAAGGAGTGGCCTTTTATAGGCATCTAATAACATGTAACCTTCACCATATTAAACTAGAAAATTAAGGCATTCAATATAGAAATAAAACCTAAAAATTAAATATTTATAACCACACAATAAATAAAATAAAATAGCTAAAATAATTAAATAAATCAAAACATTTAAAATTTTAAAATAACCCCAACTTCCTTCAAATATTAGAATAAAAATCTCAGATTTGAATCCTTGATTTTTGTTTAATAAATAAAAGTTCATAATATAATTTGAACCAATGATGATGCTGTAGTGATTTGGAGGTTGGTTGTAATACTTTTCACATTGTGGTCTTAAAATATGGTAAATGTAGTCTGACTAGAATTTGCCAAGAAGATGATGTCCTCTCCTCGAGGGAAAAGCGATCTGAAGAGGAGATATTCATGCAATGGGAAGAAACTGACTGGTGAAGGGAAAATCCCTTGAGAGCACAAGAACAACATCACGTATGAATTGAATTAGAACTGCTTTGTTTGAAAGCAATAATTAGATGGATGAAAAGGCTTTATTTCAATGGGGCATTCAAACGAGTCCTAAGTTTTCAAGTCAAGGTTCAATCGGCCTGTAGTAAGTTTTACAGAGAAGTTTGACAAACTTTCTCCTCTTTGTAGATGAATACTGCATCCCTTTTATCTTGGCTTGGGGGCATTAATAGGGATGTGGATGGTTCCCTTGTTGTCTCTGTGATCCTCAACTATGTCCCCTGTAACAGTTTTTCAGTTTAGAAGATCCTAACTTGGGGCACGTCCAGTGATCCTTAATCTGTGTCATGGTGCTCAGCAAATGGTATTTTCTTGGATGCAAATGGGATTTGATTGAACCTCATTTTATTATCGAGAATCAACCATACAAGTTCGTGCAAGTGCATGTAGCAGTTTGACAAAAAAAACAGAAGAAAAAGAGAAAATAAACATGGGTTGGTGTGTAGCAAAATCATGCGAGCTGGACTCAAAGCATACAATATTTAATTAACAGTGGCTGGGAACCAAAGCATATTACAATATACTCAATTATGAATATGTTATAATTTAAAGAAAAAAAGAAAGTACATATATATATATATATATATATATATTTGTCTTACAAAGCATGTTGCTTCTGAAATTTCTTCCTTACATAAGCTAATACATACGAAAAAGAAAATGAAAAACCTCTTTTGTATAATTGTCTTTGTTTTAGTTTCATCGTCAATGCTTCGTTGTATTTCAGGAACAAAAGAAGGAGAAGAAATATAGATGTCAGACCGATTATAAACCCTACACTTTCACGCAGACTCTGTTTGGTGTATTCTCTCTGCGTTGCAGAAACTGTTACTACCATTGCTAAGGCGGACAATTGAGTTAAGTGTGAAGCTGCAAGGGTTGGCATGAAGTTTTTGTATACTATTTCATTATAAATCACTAAAAATGAGGAAACGAAGGAAACTAAGTTCGAGACAGAAAAAACCAGTAGTCTAAATTCACGTCTTTGTAGCTTTTCTTTCTCACGTTCAATGGTATCTGTTTACACCATAATCAACAGAGCATATCCAGTATCAAAGCAACTAGCACCAAAAGCATCAACGCCATGATACGTGTCACCACCACGATACGTGTCACCACCACAGCGACTTGCACAAAGTCCCACATCGAAATTCTATGCAAACCTCCCACTTTCACCTCCCTATAAATAGGGAATAATATCCATGTGGAAGGGGACTTCTCTCCACTGACAAGAGGATCCGGGTCTCAGAGCTAGACTGGGCCGGGACTCTCTTCTAGATCCCTGGCCTGGGCATATCACTTGTCGTCTTTATATTCGGGTCCTATCCCATGTACAAATGTAATCATACACCATTATAATGAGAACATACTTCTCCGTGGACGTAGCCCGTTTATAAAGGGTGAACCACGTATATCTTGTCTTCTTTACATTTATCGCTTGCCCAAGTCTTCACACACATGCTGAAGGTCCTCACTTTCACCTATCATCCACTATCACCTACTCTCTAAGTTGACCTCCCAAAAAGAGCATCAACAGTTTGGCTCCGTCTGTGGGAATTGGTACAAAAGGCTTATGTTGTTCTCCTATTCCTCAAAGGTTCTTCGCACCCATACAATCTTCATCATATAGCTTGTGCGATGCCTTGGCACTCCAGCCATCAACCGCGTGAGCGATGCCTTCAAAGACCAGCCATCAACCGGCATGCGATGCCTTCGCACCCTTATCATTTGGCGCGAGTGATGCCTTCGCACTCTGCCATCATTTGGCATGAGCTATGCCTTCGACACCTAGCCATCAATCAGCACGAGCGATGCCTTCAAAGACCCCGCCATCATTCGCACCTAGCCATCAATCGGCGTGAGAGATGCTTCCGCACCCACGCGCTTAGCCACAATGCCTTGCAACATGCAAGCTTTGTGTTGCATTCGGCACCATCGTGCCTAGTCACATCGCCTTACTACATGCGAGCTTGGTGTTGCCTCCAGCACCCTCGTGCCTAGTCACATCGCCTTGCGACACGCAAACTTTGTGTTCCCTTCGGCATCTTCGTGCCTAGCCACATTGCCTTGTGACATGCGAGCTTTGTGTTGCCTCCGGCACCCTCGTGCCTAGTCACAATGCCTTACAACATGCCAGCTTTGTGTTGCCTTCGCACCGCCGCTGCTTGAGTGATGCCTTCGCACCTCATCATCATTCGGCAAGCAATGCCTTCGCACTCGTCATCATGAGGCGCATGCGATGCCTTCATCAAACCTCTCTGATATGAGCGACGCCCACGTACATCCTCACCACAAGATAAAATCTCTCTTCTTACATATAAATATTGCATATGAATAATAGCTAGGGACGAGCCATTATTTCAATCCGAATGAAGGTTCATGAAATTCACTTTCGAAAGCACCCCATGCCACGGAGAGAAATCAAGACCTCTAATGGCGCGGACATTGGAGCTAGCCTCCTTTCCTCCAACCTCGCTAAACGCCAAAACAAGCTCAAAGGGGGGCGCTTTTCAAACGATTTACTCCACAGAGGCCCAGCTCCAAACTCACCTGAGCTAAAGCACCAAGGGGCACGCAAGGATGAACTCTAAGTCCTCCTAACCCAAGATCCAACTCCAAGACCACTCGAGCTACAACACCAAGTCACTAACACGTGAAGCCCAACTCCAAAACAGGCTCGGCTCCAAGCTTCTCAAGTTTCAACAAGCCTTGGAGGCTCGAAGAAAATCACTGAATTGCAGGTCCCATGGAGAAGCGAAATGGACCTCACAGAACTCACCAAAACTGAAGTGGAATCTTAATGACCCTGCCAAAGCTCTAGGTGATCCGTGGCTCACCACCCCGCCGACACCTACAAAACCCAGCCCAAGGCCCCAGCGCTCTCAAGTCCTTCAAGAAGGCCTCAGCCTATTTAACCTCAATGCCCACCATCGTCACAGTGCAGCCCGCTCGAGCTCAACCTCGATGCCCACCATCATTATAGGCGCCATGACCAACTCGCGAAGCCTTCGTTAGAAGATCTGGAGCTGCACGAGGCTACATGGAAGGATTATGTTTAAGCACAAGGCCTAGCTCCAAGGGGTCCAACCATTGCTTAACTAATGGTCCAAGCCCATTTCGGTCCCTAGCCCCAAGGACCATACCGAAGCAACCTAGGCTTTCTAAGAAGTGGCTGGGACCTTGCTCCCAAATTTCTCAAGCATCAGCCTTACCACAACATTAAAGGCCCAGCTCCACTACTTGCCGAGTCTTCCTAAGACCAGACTACAGCTCTGAACCACTGGCTCCTCTTGCCAAAGCCTAGCTCCAAGGACAATCTTGTCGAACGCTCTAGTAAGGCCCAGCCTATTTGACCCCATGTCTTTGCCAAGAACCTAAATACACCCCAAGGGCCTAACTCCTTGCTTTTTGAAATTATTCTCCCCAAACACCCTTGCCGAATGGCAAGGGTTGTGTAATGGCTATGGGTTGCTCTCACCATTTCCAACAAACACTACCCCTTGCTCACCTTTGGCCTAGGCCTATCTTCGGTACCTTTGGCCTCCTTGTCTGAACAAAGCAAGGAGCATAAAATTTTTAGGGAAGGCGCAATGAGTTACCATACAAAACCACAATCGACTCCAACACCACTTTCGCAAACACCACGATGCCAAAGGCCCAGCCTCAAGGATTCCAAGTCCGTCCTTCAAAGACCCAACTACTTTCTGAAAATATTTAGCCACAATGGAAGGCTCACTAAGGGATTCGCTTGTGCCCAACCAACATAAGCCAGCCCTTACAAGAGTTTGCGCCTGTGCTCGGCTCCAAGGCTTGACAAAACCCAAGACCCAGGACACATAATACTATACTCTCGGAAATCCAAGATTACGAGTGCTTGAATACCGAATGGCCACTCTTACATCCATGGCCCCACTCCAAGAGCCCAGCCCCAAATTGCGTTAAAATTTGAGCATTTCGAATGGCAAAATCTGATGGCTCACCTCCTTCAAAACCAGCCTGGCCCTGAAACTATGCCACGCTCTAAATGATCTAGCCCATTTCAACAACGCAAGGCTAGGTCGAAAAACTCACGACTTTCTTGCCGAAGCTTTAAAGGCCCGGCCACCAAGAGGCTTGCCAAAAGCCTAAATATTCGCCAAGGGGTGAGAAATATCAAATTTATATCATCCCAACATGCTGATGGACAAGACCCAAAGGAAGCCACCAAAAATCCCACCATCCGAAGACAAAACGAGATTCAGATCGGCACCTCACATATTGTCTCCAAAATATGGCACACCCCGCCAAGAAATTCCTCTACGCACCCAACATCCTTCATCACTTAAATCAAAAGCTTGGCACACTGTCATTCTATGATTTAAGGGCTAGCAAGTTGGACATAATTCAGCAAATGTGGAAAAATGTACTACGGATTGACAGAGGTCCATCATCCAAGTCAACCAATTGGCCAAACCGTGCACCGATACTTTCCCAGCCAGAGATGCTCTCAAACCTCTTTCTTGTCGAGGCAAACCCAAGAAAAACCATGACTCACAAGATTTCAAAGACCCTTGCCGAACGGCAAGGGTCATGTCATGAGTTTGAGAGGCCTCACTATCCTTCTCCTCCAAAAATCAAATAGGACCAGCTTCAAGTCCTCACCTCCAGCAGAACTAAAGGTCCAGCCTCCTTTTCCTTTTCCTACTAAGCTCAATTTTTCGATCCACCTCACAGCCCTGCTTGACATAGACTCACCCAAATGGTCAGCCATGCAGAAATCACGACACCAAGAAACCCTTCCTCGCATCCTTAGGCAGAGATATTGGCTGAGCTGATGCACCAAGTCTCCCGTCCAAGTCCCACTGGCCAAGGATTAGAGACAGCCAAATCTTGCCGAACTGTGATCATGATACCAACTCTTCCGTAACCCTCAAAATTTACTCAACCTACCCTTGCCACCCTTGCCTTAAACAGCAAGGATTTTCCAACACCCAAACCCAACACAAATCAAAGCTCCTTTGTTCACAACAAAACAACATAAAGTTCTCAAGTCAAACTTTTCAAATGGCAGGCATCGTGAAGAAAAAATCAAGGCATAAAAAATTTAATCAAGGCACCCTTGTCGAACGGCAAGGGTTGGGCAACAGATAAAATGGCACTCACAAATTACTTACCTTATCAGTAGATCCACTGTAGCCTAGACTTGCCAAAGGCCCACTCTGATCTCTTCCTTCCAAGAATCAACTCAACCCACCCACTCTTGTCGAAGCTTAGAAGGCCAAGTCTCACCGTCGAAATAGTTAAGACAATAAACCGTGCGAACCTTCCAACACCCGCCTGACTAGCTCAAAATCTTAGCCGAACTGCCCTAATCATAAAAAGAACCGAGCTCCAAGTCACGCCAACTTACGAGATCCAGACGACCACTTTGAAAGCTCCAAAATCTTCAAACCACCCTTGCCGCTCAAAGATGGGCGCAAGGGTTGAGCGGAGTAGAACGGTGCACCAAGAAATGCCTCGCTAAGGATCATCTCAAAATTACCTTCCCGCAGCTCTGTACTGTAAATTTATCGACCCCTTGCCAAAGCTAAGTGGTGCTTGAATCAAGGACTTGCCGAATGGCAGTCCTGTAAAAATCTAAGGGACACACCTTTCTCTCTCAATACCCTAGCCTTGACGACTCGAAGCTCACATAGCTAACAAGTGTTAACGCAACTTAGCTTGCCAACTTGGGAGACTAGGACTGCCCCGAGGCTCCATCAACTGGAATGCTCGGCCATGATTACACAAAACTCACAAGTTCCTAACCCAAAAGTTACTTCTTGACCTCGAACTTGGGGGACTACTGTTTACACCATAATCAACTGAGCATATCCAGCATCAAAGCAACTAGCACCAAGAGCATCAACACCATGACACGTGTCACCACCACAGCGACTTGCACAAAGTCCCACATCGAAATTCTATGCAAACCTCCCACTTTCACCTCCCTATAAATAGGGAATAATATCCATGTAAAAAGGGACTTATCTCAACTGACAAGAGGATCCGGATCTCGAGCTAGATTCGGGCCGTGACTCTCTTCTAGATCCCTGGCCTGGGCATATCACTTGTCGTCTTTATATTCGGGTCCTATCCCATGTACAAATGTAATCATACACCATTATAATGAGAACATACTTCTCCGTGGACGTAGCCCGTTTATTAAGAGTGAACCACGTATATCTTGTCTTCTTTACATTTATCGCTTGCCTAAGTCTTCACATATAGACTGAAGGTCCTCACCTTCACCCATCATCTACTATCACCTACTCTCTAAGTTGACCTCCCAAAAAGAGCATCAACAGTATCCTTCTCGAACGTTCCAGAAATCACGTCTGATTTGGCGATGGAAAAATGGAAGACCAATGAAATTGTCCAAAACCCTACGACTACTACTACCGAAGATTTCCTGAAACATAGAGAAAGCACAATGAAATTGGTTGAAAGGTAGTATTATTTCAATAGAAAACATAAGATACATCACTATCAGCTTGAATAAGAGAATCAAGCAAATTGGTACATCTTCCAACCAATGCAAACTGGACTCTGAGTTCAAAGCATGTTGGGCTGAAGCATGCACAACTTTGTTTGCTTCTCCAGGCCCAAATTTGTTGAATTATAAGTTCTTAAGCTGAAATAGAAGTTAGTTAAAATAGTCTTTTGTTTCTTATTTTTCCATTGCCAAATGTAGTGATCCTATTGGATAGTTAGATGGAGCTGAGATCATCTTGTGATGTAAGAGATCCAACTACTGTGCCTAACGGTAATATTCCTCACTCCATGTGCGTGAGGTTGTAATGAAATAGAAAGGGAACATTCCTCTCCTTTAGAGTTGCAGAGCAGTAGAACGATTCATTCTCTTTGCCATTCTTAATCTTTCTTCTTCTCTCTTTCGTCACTATCACTCTCATACATCAGAAAACACTAACATGGCCTCAGAGCCAGGTTTGATCATTTGAACTGGGCGTTCGAACTATGAAATCATTTGGGGCATATCGAAGCTCGCACAAGGTTTGGAAAAGCTGCTGAAGCTCAATTTCTTCTTGATCTGAAAATAACTCGTTTTTTTGGTGTACTTGAGATCAGAAATGGCTGGATATGGAAGCTCAGAGATGAGAACTCTGATCTTCTTCGATGAGAACTACGAGTTTTGGAGAATCAAGATGGTAACCATATTCAAATCATATGGGTTATGGAATCTGGTGGAAAAGGGAATTCCAATCTCTGATTCGAAGAAGAAGAAGAAGACATCTGAGGAAACCTCAAAAGAAGAAGACGATGAGAAAATGGCTACAATCTTCATGAAAGATGCAAAAGCTCTAGGTATCATACAAAATGCAGTTTCCGATTAAATCTTCATGGGAGGTATTTTATGGAGAATACCATGGTGGTGATCAATTTAGATTGGTGAAACTTCAAAACCTCGTATGTGAATTTGAATATACTACAATGCATGATAATGAGTCTCTGTTTGATTATCTTACAAGATTGAATGAGTTGATTAATCAAATGAAAACATTTGGTGAGGTTCCCTCGAATGAGAGGCTTGTTCAAAAGGTCTTGATTAGTCTCAGTACGGTGTATGATCGCACATGCCTTGTGATTGAAAACACAAAGAGTCTAGAGACTGTAGAATTGCAAGAAGTGATTGCTATTTTGAAGAGTCAAGAACAAACGGTTCGATTTGCACAATATGGATACAAATGAGAAGGCATTTGCCTCATTCACTATGAGTCCAAAAGGCTAGAACAAGAGTGGTGCTCAATCTGGTTCATCCAAATTTCAGAAAAATTGGAATCCCAAGGGTAAACAGTGGGAATCAAAAGGCAAGCCTCAACAAAACAATCCTGCATAGAATTTGAATCCATCACAACTAGTGGGTCAAGAAGGTGTAAAACCACATTGCAAAGTGTGCTCAAAGTTCCACTTTGGTGAATGTAGATATAAGGGAAAGCCAAAATGCTATAACTGTGATAGGTTTGGTCATTTGGCTAGAGACTGTACTACAGGAAAATCTGTACAAAAGGCAAATTGTGCAAGCTAAATGGAAGTGACTGGAAATCTGTTCTATGCAAACTATGCAACCACTGAGGCAAAGACAAATGGAGAGTGGTACATTGACAGTGGCTGTAGCAATCACATGAATAGCAATATGGATCTTCTTGTTAATGTGAGAACAAATGTGGCTATGAAGGTGCAAATGTTAACTGATACACTTGTGAATGTAGCTGGCATGGGTTCACTAGTCATAGATACAACTAGAGGCAGAAAATACATCAGAGAAGTGATGTATCTTCCAGAATTGAAGAAGTACTTGTTGAGTGTTGGGCAAATAGATGAGCATGGGTATTTTATGTTGTTTGGAGGAGGAATGTACAAGGTGTTTGATAGCTCTTCAATGAACTGTCTCATCATCAAGGTTCCAATGAAGAAGAATAGATGTTATCCCTTATTTCTACTAGCTGAGAATCAATTAGCCATGAAGGACGGTGTCACTCATTGCACATGGACTTGGAATAAAAGGCTAGGACATTTGCATTTTAGGGGGCTAAAACAGTTAAGAGACAAGGACATAGTGCATGGACTGCCACAACTAGAAGAACACAGTGTTGTGTGTGAGGGTTGACAATTTGGAAAACATCACAGAAATGTTTTTCCAAAAGATCAAGCTCTAAAAGAAAATGTTCCTCTTGAGTTAATCCATGATGATCTATGTGGCCCTATGAGGAATGAGTCTATTGCAGGAAACAAGTATTTCATGCTACTTATTGATGACTTCACAAGGATGATATGGGTGTACTTTTTAAGATACAAATCAGATGCGTTCAACTGCTTCAGAAAATTTAAAGCTATGACAAAACTTCAATATGGACACAAGGTGAAGTGCTTGAGGAGTGACAGAGGAGGAGAGTTTCTGTCTTCTGAGTTTACACAGTTTTGTGAAGATCATGGCATTCAAAGGCAACTCACAATGGCTTATACCTAGGGGTGGCAATTTCCTACACTACCCGTTACATGACTTGAAACCCGTGATGGAAAAAACACGACCTGAACCCGCACGATTAATAATTGGGTAATTTTCGAGTCAACCCGTTATGACTCGCTTATTAAACGGGTGGGTTTTGGGTCAACCCGCCATTAAAACACGTGTTTAACTCGTTTATTAAACGGGTCATGTCAACCCGTGTAATACACGCTAACCCGCTAAAAATGGAAGAGGAGGAGAGTTTCGTCTTCTGAGTTTACACAGCTTTTGTGAAGATCATGGCATTCAAAGGCAACTCATACTGGCTTATACCTAGGGGTGCCAATTTCCTACACCACCCGTGCTACATGACTCGAAACCCGCACGGAAAAGCATGACCCGAACCCGCACGATTAATAATTGGGTAATTTTCGAGTCAACCCGTTATGACTCGTTTATTAAACGGGTGGGTTTTGGGTCAACCCGCCAACCCGTTAAAACACATGTTTAACTCGCTTATTAAACGGGTCATGTCAACCTCGTAATACACGCTAACCTGCTAAAAAATGAAGAGTAATGGAGACTTCAGCACACACATAAGGGGTTTCAAACCCTCACCATCCTCATTTCTTTCCAACATCTTATCCACCATGCTACAAACAACTTTGTGATTATATGTTATGCCTTTTGATATTTATAATGTTTCTTTTTCTTCTTTTGTTTTCCTTTCTTTTCCGTCTTTCTTCTTCTTCTTTTTTTCTATTTCTTTTCATTCTCTCTTCTTTCTCCTCTCTTTTTTTCTTTCTTTTCCTTCTCTTTAGTTTTCTCTCATCCTGTCTTTTTTCTTTCTTTCTTTCCTTCTCTCTTCTCTCATCTCTCTCTATTTTTTTTCTTTCTTTTCCTTCTCTCTATCTTTTTTTTCCTTATATTTTCTCTCCTCTCTCTATTTTTTTAATTTAAATTTTTTCAGTTGTGAGTTTCAGAACATGCATGCTATTATTTATGAACTCGTATATGACTAAACCTGCACGATAAAAGACGATCCGAACCCGACACGACACGCTTATTAAATGGGTTGGATTTGGGTTGAGTATTCTTGACACGTTTATTATCCAGACATGACACGACCTATTGCCAACCCTACTTATACCCCTCAACATAATGGGGTGGTAGAGAGGAAGAACAGAACTGTGGTTGAAATGGCCAAATTCATGCTACATGAAAAGGGAATGCCTTATTACCTTTGGGCAAAAGCTATTCACACAGCTGTGTACATTCTGAATAGGTGTCCTGCAAAAGCATTGAACAATATCACACCCTTTGAAGCCTATAGTGGAAGAACGCTAGGTATTGCACACTTGAAGATATTTGGTTCTTTGTGTTATGTTCAAGTTCTAGCTTAACTAAGGCACAAACTTGAATCTAAAAGTGTGAAGCGAGTGTTTGTTGGGTATGCAACTTGTGAGAAAGGATATAGAATCTTTGATCCAATCTTCGAGAAACTCTCACTGTCATGATATCACATTTAATGAAGAGGCATCTTGGAACTGGACAGAGAATTTTGATAAAGCTATGGCACCATTCAAAGATGGAAGTCAAAGTGATCATGGCTTTAGAATGGAAGATGGAGAAGGTGAGAATGTTTTACTAACACCTCAGTCTCAGACCCGACATTGAAGGAGCTCATGGACAGATGGCACAGACTCATTGTCTCATCAAACATCACCACAAAACATGTCAAATGGCATGAGCAGAGAAGAGAGAGATACTCAAGCTTATGACCAATCACCATCGAAATGGAAGAGATTAGATTATGTGCTTGCACAATGCAATCTGTGCATCATGGAACAAGAGAAGTATGCAGAAGCAGCTCAAGATGAATCATGGCTGAAAGCTATGCAAGATGAATTGTCAATGATTGAAAAGAATGGCACATGGGTGTTAGTGGATAAACCAACTGAGAAGCTAGTTATTGGAGTCGAGTGGGTTTACAAAACTAAACTAAACTTGGATGGTTTAGTTCAAAAGAATAAAGCAAGGTTAGTTGCCAAAGGTTATGCTCAGAAACCTGGATTGGATTACAATGAAACTTATGCTCCTGTAGCTAGGTTGGACACCATAAGAATGCTCATTGCTCTAGCGCTCAGAAAGACTGGAAATTATATAAACTTGATGTAAAATCAGCCTTTCTAAATTGAGTGCTGCAAGAAGAAGTTTATATAGATCAACTAGAGGGTTTTGTGATCAAAGGCAAGGAAGACAAGGTGTACATGCTACATAAAGCTCTTTATGGGCTGAGTCGGTTATGGCCCAACATTTGTAATATAAAGTATTGGGTTCTGGCCAAGTTCAAAATGATCCAACCCATTTCAGTTTCTGACCAAAAACATGTCGTGATCTTTCTCATTTCTTTACTTGTCGCATAGAAAAGTCTGAAGAAGAGAAGAGAAGAGAAATGAGTGGAGAAGAATTAGTGGCCCCCCCCCCCAGCCCCAAAGCTACTCCGTTTGCTTTATTTTGTTGGCGTTGGCTGTAAGTCATGAATTTTCATTTCAATTTTAAGTCTTTGGTTTTTGAGAGAGAGAGAGAGAGAGATAGAGTCTTCTTCTTCTTCATTTTTAAATGTTTGGCTGATTTTAAATTATGGGCAGTTATTTGCATTTGTTTTCTTTCAGGGCTTCATGGAAGAGGTCCATCCGGCGATAATGCAGTGAAAAATTTGTCAGTGAATCAGTCATGACCAGAAATTATATCATCCGCTTTCAAGCACATGAAATATCTGATTTGGCTTGCCAATATCCATGTTGTTATAAGTTGTATAGGATGTGTCATGACAACTTTATGAACCGAACATATATCCTTTAAATTTGAGTCCGGTTACTTAGAAATGAAGAATAAGAAAAAAAAATGGGTCAAGCAAATTGAAATGCAAAATAAAAAGTACAATATTAATAATATATATCTAGCCTCTAAGCCTTCTTTTCATCCTGTTGAGGGGGACTGTTACATCACATAAAGGAGCATATCTTGTAGATTGTCTATGAATCGAAAATACGCATATCTCCATGTCTTGTTCGTAACTAAAGAACCACAAACTCCCAAAAATCCTACTATGAATCCCCACGCTGCAAAGATATAAAACCATGGAATCACATTTTCCACGTCTTTATTGTTCTTGTTATCTACATCCATGTCCTTATTTGGTCCGCACTTATTTGGAAGTGCGGCACCACAAAGTTTTGGGTTCCCCTCAAACGCAAAAGCTTCAAAGCTTTGGAGCTGGGTGCCTGTTGGTATCGATCCTTCGAGGTTATTATATGAGACATTAAATTCTTTTAAGAAATTAAGGCTCACCAATGATGATGGGATTATTCCAAACAAGTGATTCATGGAGAGGTCCAAAATCTCTAAAATTTTTAGGTTAGATATTTGGTCTGGAATGACGCCAGAAAAGGTGTTGGAGTCAAGAAAAAGTAGGCGGAGAAGATGTAATTGGCCGATCTGAGCAGGTATATAACCACTAATGTTATTGTTAGATAAGCGTATCATTGCTGGAACAGAAGACATTTTTTGTTGTAGAATAGTTTGCTTTGCAAATATGCCGAAGCTACTGCTGCTGAAGATAGGCAATTCAAATTCATAACTAGTGTCGTCTAATTGAGATGCAATATTAGGTTCATATACCAACCTTGGTAGTCTACAAAGTTGCTTTGGAAATTCACCTGAAAATTGGTTCTCTGACAAGTTGATTTTGGAATCAGTCAAATCAACCATGTCATCATCAGATGGCATTCCCTCACCTTTAAAGGCACCATCAAGCATAAGTACGTGAAGACTTTTGCAACTCATTAATATCTTCATTGCCCCTGTGAGGTTGGTGAATCGGTTGTTGCCAAGGCAGAGGAAGGACAAGGAATTTCAATGAAATAATTTCAGCTTGTATTTGTCCCTCTAGATGATTTCTACTCAATCCAATGGCTTTTAATGACCGACAAGAGTAAAGGGCTACATCAACCGTACCAGTGAAGTTATTCACCCTGAGGTCAAGTTTAGTAAGTTGACTCAGTCTGGAAAAATCAAGCATGGAGATATCTCCTTCCAAGTTGTTGTTTACCAAATGCAGTTCTACAAGGTTTGTGCAATTTATCAAAGACTTGGGCAAAGAACCTTCTAAATTGTTGAAATCAAGGGTCACCAATTTCAACTTGGAGAGCTTCCCCAAATTGTGAGGAAGCTCGCCATTCAATTGATTAAAGTAAAGGTCAAGGATTGCAAGGTTAGTAAGGTTGGCAATTCTATCACTAATGGCTCCATGTAGTGAATTGAGAGGTAATGCAATTTCTTCAAGTTTGGTAGCATTAAAGATATCTTCTAGAAATAATCCCGAGAGGTTATTGTGACCGGCATGAAAAACCTGCAGTTTGGAATACTTTCCTAGCCCAGGAGCAAGGTTGCCACTGAATACATTGGAAGAAAAATCCAATAGCCTAAGGGAGGGAGAAGAATGAAGACAAATAGAGGATGGGACATACCCTGGAAGTTATTGTTGCTGACATTGAAACTAATCAAGTTGCTTGCTTGTTGGAAGAATGAAGATGGAATTGCACCAAAGAAGTGATTGCTGGACAAATCAACTGTTCGTATATTACCAGATGGTAGAGAAAGTGGTAGTTCTCCAAAAAGACGGTTATAGCTCAAATCAAGGATCTCAAGTTGATTCAAAGACAAGAAGAATTGAGTTTCAAGTGAACCATATAGTGAATTGTGGGAAAGGTTCAAGTGGGTGAGATGGGTGAGATTTGCAAGTGAAAAGGGAGAGATACCTCCTTTGAGCCCTTTGGAAGGTAAGAGTAAATGGGTGACCCAACCATCTTGATCACAAGTGATGCCCTTCCAACGACAGCAATCAAGGGATGTCCAATTTAAAGGAGAAGAAGATAGAGTGGAGGCAAATCTGTTTGCAGGCATGAATATATGTAGATATAATGCAAGAGAATAAGAGGAAGAGAAGGAAGCCATGAGCCCTTAGGTTATAAGCTTGCACTAGCATGTTGCTTTGTGTATATGCCGTTGCTCACATGTATTTATATATATAAGAACAACCATGCTTGAAAACGATGCAAACCACCACCACACAATGGAAATTGAGAAGTCGGGAAACAAAAACCACTGAATGCAAATTATTGATATTGAAACCTTTGGGGCACCAGAAGAGGACTTGGCCTTCGCAAAGTACTCAAAGTTGTTGCCGTGATATATCATACATGTTTTGACTATTTCCTTTTATTTAAGGCAGCTGATAATTGATACCAGCTCATCTTCCATGTTAATCACTCAAAGTCCACAAAATTGGAGGATGGTCATTTTTACCAACTATAATAAAATATTGATAGCAATAATGCGACTACTATAATAAAAGGGTTAATGACATAAATGGTCCTCTAACTATCGCGCGATTATCATTTTGGTCCACCAACTAAAATTTTCAATTCAAACGTTCTTAAACTTTTTATAATGTACTAAAATCGTCCTTCCGTCAAAGTCTGTGTATTATTCCGTTAAATCGAGGGACAAAATCGTATTTTTAGGTGAGTATATTTAACGGAATAATACACAGACTTTGACGGAAGGACGATTTTGGTACATTATAAAAAGTTTAAGGACGCTTGAATTGAAAATTTTAGTTGGTGGACCAAAATGATAATTTCGCAATAGTTGGGGGACCATTTAGGTCATTAACCCATAATAAAATATTGATAGCAATAATGTTCAACCCTCTGAGCCCCAACATTCCAACTAACAACTATAAAAAAATATTGATAGCAATAATGCAACTTAACAACTATATTTAGCAATATTGCTAAATATATTGATGGCAATAAAATGAGCCCCAATATTCAAAAAGCAATTATGCGAACTTCCAAGGCTAACATTGACTGCCTAAGAGGAAAATTTTCATCATCGAATTTTAGAGAACAACACCGTCTTTTTTTTCTTTGTGAACTGGAGTGGGGAGGGCAATACAACCCAGAAGCAACTACACAGAATTAGAAATACAAATCAAACAGGCCTTAGAGACCTGACCCAACTAAGAAATCCCCAAAATAGCAGAGGCCCAAGTCCAAATCATAACTCCAGTGAGCTAATTAGCCCCACAATATCATTTCCCAGGGAAAAACAAAGTAGAGAAAGAATTAAAACCATGGTAATGACTGCCCCAGCAGATTAGGCAATCGTACTTATAAGGTTATAACTTAATTGATTCAAATGCTACAAATAGGTGCAGGAGACCAATGATATCGGATAGTTAGATGGATGGCTGAGATCGTCTTGTGATGTAAAGAATCCAGCTACTATGCCTAACGGTAATACTCCTCACTCAAAGTGCGTGAGGTTGTAATGAAATAGAAAGGGAACATTCCTCTGCTTTAGAGTTGCAGAGCAGTAAGAGAACGATTCATTCTCTTTGCCATTCTCAATCTTTCTTCTTCTCTCTTTCGTCACTATCACTCTCATACATTAGAAAACACTAACAAAATTGAATATGCAGAGTCTGAAACAAACACAATTCAACTCTTAATTTAGGAAGGGGGATTAGAACTTGGGTGAAGGGGGCAGGCTATGAATTGGGGAATTTAGATATGGAAATCAAGGTATTGGAATTGGATCGACAACACCTCCTAGTTGATTCCATTCCCGATTTTGAGGTATAAGGTGGAACCCATTTAAGTTCTGATTCCTTATGCGTGGGAAGTCAGGAATTGGAATAATTTCAATGCCTATTCCTAATAAGTAAACATGGATAGTGAAGAATTATAGAGTTTGGTTTGTGACGTTGAAAAATTTAGAGAGGCAAATATAACTCTAAAACCCTAAAACAATTTAATCTGAACTTTTAATCATTAGGGATACCCCTGTTATTGATCCGAGTACAAAAGAAGCTTAATTAAGAAAACACTGAAACTTACATGTGTGTTTAACCCAACACTTTTCCAAGTCTATTCATTAAAGTTATTTTGTTAATTTATAAATTTTATTTAACTTTAAAGTTAGTTTATGAAATTATGAAAATATAACCTTGAAAATTTGTTATATATAATATACCTGTTCTCCAATATTCTGGCTAAGACAAATGTCGTAGGCCTGTGAGAATTTCATGTTGGTAGCAATCATGTCCACTATAGGGTCGCCTGTCAACGCTCTTATAATTTCAGGATTTTTCTTGATGGCAGCCAGATGCAACGGAGTGTTTCCATCTGCATCTGCTTCATTTAGTAGTACTGCAAGCTTAGACATGTTCAGTGAATGCATGATGACATTTGTTCGTCCACCTAAAACTGCAGCATGTAGAGCCGTTTGGCCATAATGATTGACCATTGTTGATGCTCTTTTTCGGAGAGGGTCAACTTAGAGAAAAAGGGATTTGCCTTCAGCAGGGAAAGGGTCCGGGCCTTCAATAAAGGCTAGCCTGCAGAAGACAAAATAGGAAGCAATGCCCGGCACCGTGTGGTGCCAAGGCTCTCCGATGCTTAAGTCACCAAGAAGGGTAACTTTGCAGTAATAGTAAAAGGCAGAAAAGTAGTTACCCTCTTACTAGGGTACTGTTCCCTTTATAGGGAAGTGAAAGTGGGAGGTTGGTGTAGATTTCATGTGGGACTGTGCAAGTCGCCGCGGTGGTGACACGTGTCATGAGAATTAGGTTTAATGTTTGTGAGCTTTGGCACGGGAGTTTCGATGTGCTTGGCACCTCGGAAGAGTGTCTTCTTCGGCAGGAGAGAAGGCGGTCCGCTTGGTGCTAGTTGTTTTGAGACCGGATATGCTCTGCTGATTATGGTGTAAACAGAGTCCCCAAGTTCGCGTCAAGAAGTGACTTCGGTTGGGAACTTGTAAGCTTTTGTGTGATCATGACTGAGCATTCCAAGTTTAGTGGGAGCCGATGGCAGTCCCTAGTCCCCCAAGTTGTCAAGCTAGAAGTTGCGTTAACACTTGGAAGGTATGATAAAAGCTGTGTTAGCCTCAGTGATTGTTGGTAGCTAGGTACTTTTAAAAGAAAAGTAGACTTGGGTTTTTGAAGCTTCAGCAAGGAAATCTGTGGGCCTCAGTGATTGTTGACTCAGGTCTTGCCGTTTGATAACCAAGTGATGGTTTTGAGTAGAAAGGCCTGGGTCCCAAAAGATTGGGCTGAAGCTTGAAGGAGAAAAGAATATGGGCTTCCATTTTTCCATTTTCCTAGCCCCCTTGCCATTCTTTTTTTTTTTTTTTTCCGAATGGCCAAGTGGTATGGGCTTGTAACATATATTTTTTGAGCTGGGCATGGGATTTTGTAAAGAGAATCCTTGGGAGCCCATTTCGCTAGTGCCCAAAATAGGAGCTGGGCTAGCTTTCTTTTTGTTTTTGTTTTGGTTATGGCCATGCAAGATGGGCTTTTAAAGAACAAGGGCCCAAGAGAAAGGCTTTGTTTGGCCTAGGCACAAGGCCTGGCGAAATTGAATGGTGGAGCTAGGTCTGATCAGTGGGCTTTGGCAAGGTTGTTTAAGGAGAAAAAGGCAAAAAATGGCCTGGGTCCTTTGTCATTGACCTAGCTAATTGTTGGGCTGGGCGGCTTAGCCTAGGCATGACTTAGGTAGTTGCTAGGGTATTGAGGGGAGTAAGGCCCTTTTGGTTTTTATGAAACTCTGCTCGGCAAGCAATAGCTAGGACTCTTGTTTTGGCAAGGTAGCCGGTCTTCGGCAGTGGTTTTGGTTTGAGAAACTAGGAACATTTGGCAAGATTTTTTGGTTTTGCCCTAATTAGTCAGTTCGAC
Source organism: Prunus mume (assembly GCF_029339155.1). NCBI lineage: Eukaryota > Viridiplantae > Streptophyta > Magnoliopsida > Rosales > Rosaceae > Prunus > Prunus mume. The sequence goes on along the minus strand of NC_142700.1, from coordinate 15,815,042 downwards.
CCTTGCCGGCAAGGGTTCATTGGGATTTTTGAGGGAGGTTCCTTGAGACTAGCCTCGGCAAGAGGTTTGAGGCGAGATTCATGAGCTCCTCTCAAGGGAGAGATCTTCTGCACTGTCCTCCAAGGCGATTCCCGGGTCCTCTTAGGATTTGAACTGAGCCTGCCTCGCAACCTGATGAGTTGTCGCCACCTTCAGATTGTCGCTTCGTGAGTACAAGGGCTAGGTGAGGGCCGAGACCTTGCTGCAGGTGAGTCGGAGCCGTGACTGGAGAGAGATTGAGCCGGGCCCTCCGTTTTTGGGTGACCTTGGCTCCATAGATCGGTTCCGCAAGGGTGTGCAAGCTTTGGAAGTGGAGCTGTGAGGGCTAGTTCCAGAGCGGGCTGGGCCTTGGAGGCTAGGTGCAGAGGTCCAGTGTTGGATTTTTTTTTTGAGCCGGGTTTTTGCCTTGTAGCCTGGGCTGAAGTAAGCTTTTTGTTTTTTGTTTTGAATCCTTGCAGAAATAGGCCGAAATGCAGGTGTTTTCTTTGGCAGATTTGCGTGACTTTGGAGCCAAAATGTAGAGCCGGGTCTGTGGTAGAAAGAGCGGTGCCTTGATCAAATTTGAGCTGATTCTCTTGCCATCAGCGGTTTGGCTAAGAGTTGAGCCGGTCCAGAACGGTGCTGGAGTTTTGCAAGGTTTGGTTTTTAAGCATTTCAGAGTGAGACTTGGCCTTCTAGCCGCAAGAGTGGAGTGGTCTGAGTTGATTCTGGAAGGAAAAGATCGGTGCGGGCCTTTGGCAAGTTGAGGCTACACGAAATGCCGGATCTCTTCGAAGTCTCGGTCTTCGGCAGCTTTGCGGCAAGGGTTGAAGTGAGAAGGGCTGCTGTGGTTCCGCATCACTAGTGATTGAAGCTTCTCCCAAAGTTCTTCCACGGAGGTTGCCGCTCGGGCACTGAGTGGGCTGGTTCCAGCTTCAAGGTGCTAGTTTCGCCCCTACTTGAGTCCGCCTTGAGAGCTTGATTCACTGAACTTTCTGTTGTGGGTGTCTAGATCACATTCAGCAGTGGTTTTTGCAGAGACTTGAGGGTGCCACTTGAGCCGACACGTGAGTTTGAGCAAGAGTCAATGTTGGGCAGATTTGGCTAACGGGTGCCTTGAGCAGCTTTTTGAGGTGAGATTTTGTTCATGGAGGCCTCCATTTTGTTGCTATATAACCCTTGCTGCCGCAAGGGTGCTTGTAAATGTTTTTGAATTTTTGTTGTTTTTCTTTAACCTTTTGGTGTGTCTTGAGTATTGGCCAATGAGTCAAGAGTGGGTCATTTGGAGCTTGCAAGGGGAGTTTGGAAGAGGCTCAAAGACTTCGGTGGAGTTTTTATTTGGTGGTTGCTGAAGTGACCTTGAGTCATATGGCACCATGTGAGCACGGGCCGGGTGGCGGCCTTGAAATTATACTTCGCTTTGGTGAGGCCGTGGGTGTTTGGAGCTAGCTTTCAAGGCAAGGCGTTGGAGCCGGGCTATCCGTAGTCAGTCCTGCGAGCTGATCCGGGAACAAATTTGGGTCGGGACATTGCAAAAGTAGGCTGAGCTGGGCTTTCCTTGTGACTGGGTGTCTAGATCAAATTTCCGAGGTAAGGCTGTGATTTGTGGAGGTCTCCATTTTGTTGTCGCCCATCCCTTACCGCTCGGAAAGGGTGTTCTGAATTTTCACGGTCGACGATTAGAGCTGGTCTTTCGGGTTTGAGCCCCAAATTGTAGCTATTTGGTTGGGCAAATTTGGGTGGATGTGGGGTTGGGCCCGTGACTTTGGGCCTGGACTAGGACCGTTTGGGCCTTTATATGAATTTAAATGTAGGAAAGCTGGGCTTTTATATTTAGAACTGGGTTTTGGGCTTGGCTTTTATCCAAGGCAAATTTGGGCCTAGCCATGTACTGGGCTTTAGAAAGTAGTTTAGCAAACCTTACAATTAGGATGACCTTCCCCCCCCTTTTTATTGTTGGTTGCTTGGTTTTTTGGGCTAGGCTCCTTAAGAGCTAGGACAAGGGTCGGGCTCCAGCCATCTTGTTGGGCAAAATTGAATTGTGAGCTAAACCTTGAGCTGGTCCCTTAAACTTCCTCCTTTTTTTTTTTTTTTTTTTGGTTTTGTTTTTTTTGGTTTTTTTTTTTGGTGACTAATTTGAAATTGCAAATGCTGTGTAGGTACTCTTGTAACCCTAGGGCCTAGGGTTTGGGAGGGAAGGTGAAAGGGTGCTAGGGTGTCTCTTGTAACCCTAGGGCCTTATAAATAGGAACTTGGAGTGACGTAGGCATCATACTTGGAGATTTTTTGAGAAAGATTGTCAAAAAGTGAGAAGGAGAAAAAGATTTCTGGTGAGATTTTGGTGGTGGTGCAAACAAGGTTAGACCTCATTTCTCTTGAATTCTTGAAATGAAATTCAACTTTTTGTATGAACATGTTGAAGAGTATGATGAACACCTTGAGCCTGAGTATGAACATGTTGAATGTATGCATCTAGATCAAAAAGCATGTAGAGGCTGTCCAATTTTGTGTTTTTGTGCTTAGATCCTCTTTGCATGTGTATTAGTTCCTTCTTCTTGTTTCTGCATGTTGTAGATGTCTGAGAGTGAAGAGGCCAGTGAGTATGTTTGTTCCAAGATGGAGAGTTCCCAGCATGATAGTTTTGTAGAAGGGCTTATAGAAGCTAGGATGGGAGTTCATGAGGTGAGATGGCTGGGCCATCGAGAGTCTGGCCGAGGCATATAGGAAGATGCAGAAGAAGTATAAAGTGTTAGAAGCCGTGTTGATCGGGTTCTAGCCTTGGCACATACACCGGAGGTGGGCTCGAGCAATCGACATCACCATCGAGTCCGTGGGTATAGCCATGGTTTCACTTCGCAGAGGGTGGACATCCGGTTGGTGTCCTGCTGGGAATCGAATACACTCACCGGGCCAAGTTGGTTGAGCTCGCATGATTATAGTGTGCCATCCTATGTGGGCCTGAGGTTACCTAGTGCTTTGCGGATGTAGTGAGATATCCTCCGGAGGGTTCAAGTGATGATATTCACCGATATGTACCAGCATGGTCTCGCATACCGTTTCATCCTTGGGCAGATGATGCTGGCTGTTGGGGTATGCGCCGGGGCAATACAATCCCAACTTTTGGCTACTTCTGCATGGAGTTTACATTGCTTGGTGGTTGGTTGGGTTGGGGGAGCCAACATTTGAGCAGTTTATGTACTTGTATTCGATCTCCAAGCAACAGGGGACCTTTGGCTTGGGTACATAGCCAATTGCCGGAAGGCAAAGGAGAGAGGTTACTTTATTGGGCATAAGCCGAGTACGCAGAAGTCTTGGCGAACATGTGGTGCTTGGCCTATGGTGATTGGGAGTGTCCTCCAGGGAAGACCGTCTCCAGACATATTCCAACCCACTTCCAGTCGATAGGTCATTAGCCCCATCCCTTAAGACTAGTTGTGTTGTAGTGTTTTGATGCTTGGGTCTGATTCATCTCCCAGTTACTCTTCAAAGGTGCGGTAGTCATGTTCGAGCTCGACGCTTCTTAGCATGAAGATGGTCATATTTCTCAGACATCCCGTGACATCTGGCGCTGAGGCTCTCCTGCCTGAGATTGGCATCTGCAAGGTCTTCTCGGGAGGTACCCCATGGGGATATGGTGCTGAGTCCTCCGGCTATCCTCGTGAGGCATAGCCGAGTGTGGAGTGAAGAAGAGGCGACTGGGCGGATAGGAGAAGGAGCCACTGGGCCGGTAGAGAAAAATGGGATTCAAGTATCGCTTCCTGCAGACGGCGCCAAACTGCTGATGCTCTTTTGGAGAGGGTCAACTTAGAGAAAGGGATTTGCCTTCACAGGAAAGGGTCCGGGCCTTCACAAAGGCTAGCCTGCAGAAGACAAAAATAGGGAAGCGATGCAAGCTCCGGCATCGGTGGTGCCGGCCAAGGCTCTCCGATGCTTAAGCGCCTAAGAAGGGTAACTTTGCAGAGTAATAGTAAAAGGCGAAAAGTAGTTACCTCTTACTAGGGCACTGCTCTTTTATAGGAAGTGAAAGTGGAGGTTGGTGTAGATTTCATGTGGGACTCTTGCAAGTCGCCGCGATGGTGACACGTGTCATGAGAATTAGGTTTAACAGTTTGTGAGCTTTGGCAGTCGGGAGTTTCGGCATGTGCTTGGCACCTCGGAAGAGTGTCTTCCTTCGGCAGGAGAGAAGGCGTGTCTGCCTTGGTGCTAGTTGTTTTGAGACTGGATATGCTCGGTTGATTATGGTGTAAACAACCATATCACAAATATCTGGCCGACGCCGAATCATCTCTTCCATTACGTCGGTGTGACCTGCATAGGCTGCGACATGGAGAGCTGACATTCTAAATTTGTCCAAGATGTAAGAAATAGAACTATCACGTTGCATCAACAGTTGAGTTGCCTCAAGGTTCCCTCTAAATGCTGCGTAGTGTAAGGAAGTCCACCCAAGTACATCATCAACCCTTTTTATTATATCCGGATATTTCGACACCATAGTCTTCACAACACCTAAGTGTGTCATTTATATGAAAGTTATACACGGTTATGAGAGGAAGATATTACATAACAATGCCAGAACTAGGAATTTTCAACTGGTGGGCTAATTAAAGAGTTTAAGGTAAAATCTAATGAGAGGACAATTCTGGCGAGGCTATTTTTTTTATAGTCCACATTAAGACCACAACGCGATAAGTATTACAGCAACCCTCCAAATCATTGTATATCATCATTATTTGTTCAAATTATAAATAAATTTGGGATTTAAATTTGAGATTTATTCTAAATTTGATAGGCAATAATTAGATGGATGAAAAAGCTTTATTTCAATTTGGGGGAAGGGGGGGCATTCAAACGAGTCCTAAGTTTTCAAGTCAAGGTTCAATCGACCCGTAGTAAGTTTTACAGAGAAGTTTGACAACCTCTCTCCTCTTTGTAGATGAATACTGCATCCCTTTTATCTTGGCTTGGGGGCATTTTATAGGGATGTGGATGGTTCCCTTGCTGTCTCTGTGATCCTCAACTATGTCCCCTGTAACAGTTTTTCTATTTAGAAGATCCTAACTCGGGGCACGTCCAGTGATCCTTACTCTGTGTCTTGGGTATGCTCAGCAAATGGTATTTTCTTGGTTGCAAATGGGATTTGATTGAACCTCATTTTATTATCAAGAATCAAACCACACAATAGGGAAACTTAAAAAGCATACAAGTTCGTGCATGTGCTTGTAGCAGTTTGACAACAAAAACAGAGGAAAAAGAGAAAATAAACATGGGTTGTCTTTCTGTAGCAAAATCATGTGAGCTGGACTCAAAGCATACAATATTTAATTAACAGTGGCTGGGAGCCAAAGTATATTACAATATGCTCAATTATGAATATATATATATATATATATATATATTTGTCTTACAAAGCGTGTTGCTTCTGAAATTTCTTCCTTATATAAGCTAATACATACGAAACAGAAAATGAAAAACCTCTATTGTATAATTGTCTTTGTTTTACTTTCATGCTCAATGCTTCAATGAATTCCGGCAGAAAAAATAAGTAAAGAAACAAAAATATTGCAGCGATTATAAAATGTACACTTTCAAGCAGACTCAACTTGGTGTCTCCGTGCTCCGTTGCAGATAACCACGCAGCATTTGCTATTAACATTGCTGAGGCGGAAAGCCGAGTGAGCTTTGAAGCTGAACGGGTTGGCATCACCAAGTTTTTGCCTAATGTTTCATTATAAATCAAATAAAATGAGGAAAAGAAGGATAATAGGTTCAAGTAATAAAACACTTCAAGCTCTATTCTTCTTCCATCGCTTCCTGATGCTCCAGTATCGACGAAACTTGCTGCAAATGTAATGCCTGCAACAACCGTTGCTATCAGGAGTGTGGATCCACGTCTTTGCTCATGTTCTTTCTCGCCTTCAATGGTATCCTTCCTGGGAACATTCCAGAAATCACGTCTGATTTGGCCATGGAAATATGGAAGACCAATGGAACTGCCTAGGTTGTCCAGAACCCTAGGACTACTACTGCCGAAGATTTCCTGAAACATAGAGAAAGCACAATGAAATTTGTCTGAATTAATGCTTTTTAAACCTGGCCCTTTTTTTTGTTTTTGAAAGACTTTATTATTTCAACAGAAAACACAAGATACATAAATGTCAGCTTGAATAAGAGAATCAAGCCAAATTGGTACATCTTCCACCCAATACAAACTGGACTCCAAATTCAAAGCATGCGCAAGTTTGCTTGCTTCTCCAGGCCTAAATTGAATATGCACGGTATGAAACAAACACAATTCTCCATAATTCTCACAACCATGGTTGACTGGCATAATCCACGTCTATGTGAAAGAGATAATAGAAGGAAAATAAATGTGGATAGTGAAGAATTATGGAGTTTCGTTTGTCACGTTGAAAAATGTAGAGAGAACTTCATCTAGTTTCGTTTATGAAATTATGAAAATATAGCCTTGAAAATTCGTTATATATACCTGTTCTCCAATATTCTTGCTAAGACAAATGTCGTAGGTCTGTGAGAATTTCCTATTGGTAGCAATCATGTCCACTCTAGGGTCGCCTGTCAACGCTCTTATAATTTCAGGATTTTTCTTGATGGCTGCCAGATGCAACGGAGTGTTTCCATCCACATCAGCTTCGTTTATTAGTACTGCAAGCTTAGGCATGTTCAGTGAATACATGATGACATTTGTTCGTCCACCTAAAACTGCAGCATGTAGAGCCGTTTCGCCATAATGATTGACCATATCACAAATATCTGGCCGACACCGAATCATCTCTTCCATTACATCGGTGTGACCTGCATAGGCCGCGACATGGAGAGCTGACATTCCAGATTTGTCCAAGATGTAAGAAACAGAACTATCACGTTGCATCAACAGTTGAGTTGCTTGAAGGTTCCCTCCAAATGCTGCGTAGTGTAAGGAAGTCCACCCAAGTGCATCATCAACCCTTTTTATTATATCCGGATATTTCGACACCATAGTCTCCACAATACCTAAGTGTGTCATTTATACAAAAGTTAGATACACGGTTATGAGAGGAAGATATTATAGAACAAGGCCAGAACTAGGAATTTTCAACTAGTGGGCTCGTTAAAGGGTTTAAGGTAAAATCTAATGAATATTGTTTTTGTACTTACATTTTATAATATAGTCTTTCTAAAAATAAAAGTATACATTGAATCATATAAACCACACTAGTTCATAACTCCATCGACTAATTTTCAATAAATTTTAACATAAAACAAATACATATTAAATGCAACAACAATAAAATAAATATTCTCAAAATGAAAATATGTTCAACAACAAATTTGAAGATGGAACAGAGGGATTTCAAAGAGGGTTCTTGGGATTCCTAAATTCGTATAAAAATTAAAGGTGGAAGGGAGAAAATTTAAGGTTTTATAATTGAAAAGAGATTATAGGGTTTGATATTAAATTTTGATTTCCAGGAGGTTAATTGTTTGTTGATGGGTTTGTATGCGGGTGTTGGGGTTGACTTATTAGGAAGGATAAAGGGGATGGTGCAGAGTTCGTTGTCTCCATTCTTTTCCAACATATGATTTTCTCCTCTTTGAAAAAATCAATTGAGCATAAAGCTTGGGCAAAGAGATAGAGAACACGAGGGAAAACGAGAGGAAGAGGGGGAGAGAGAGGAGGAGAGGTTGGCTAGTGGTGAAGAGGGACAGGCTTTCCTCTGGTGTTGTGAGGTGGGTTGGGAACTTGGGCGGGCCATAGGTGGTTGTTGGGGGTGCGTGGCTGTTTTTATTATTATTTGTTTTGAATTTTGAATTTTATTTAGACTTAACGGTGTTTTCTTAGAGAAGACTTTAACAATGTTAAGTTGGAGTTTGATGTGTCACATTTTAAGTCGTAAGTCGTTAGATTATTGCAACGATCAAAATTTAATGAAATGCAGATACATACAAACTGCCTAAATGCAGAGAGTCGGAATCCATAATTTACCTTTCCATTCTTCATCCATATAAGTTACCGCTACTTGCAAAGTTGTAACACCGTTAAACCCCCTAAAAGAAGGAGATATTGGACACTCGTTCAAAATTGAACAAGCTACGAGTGGAAAGCCATGCCGAGTAGCCAAGAATAAGGGGGACTCCTTATTAAAATTAATCAAACAGCACAATCCAGGATCTTCAGCCATTAACAAATTCACCACCTGAACGTGACCGCATCTGGCAGCAACATGCAAAGCTGTATCTTCTTGAAAATTAGTCATTCGAAGTAGTTTGTTAGCTTCACCATTAGTCGGTCCTCTTTCCTCGTCAGCTCCTTCAATATGCAGAAGTTTCTTTGCGTGTTCAATGAGGAGCTTTACAATTTCATCACAGCCTACTCTAGCAGCGACGTGGAGAGGAGTGTTGCCCTTCTTATTGGGAGCCCAAAACAGCAAAGATGGATCATCTAGGACATCTCTGAAGAAATGTATTTGTTTGTATTCAGCTGCAATATGAAAAATACTGTTGTGAGCTGGGGTTTTCTGACAGAGGAGATCAATTGATGCATCAGCTCTTCTGAAAAACCAACATCACCCGATTCTGCAGCCTCATACACAGAAGGATCCATGGCTTATTTTCTCACAAGCTTTCTCAAGGTAGTTGAGTACTTGATTAGCTAGCACCAATGGAATTGTATGAACACTATGTTTAAAGACCCCTTCATTATATATAGGAGGAGATCGACAAGAAAACCCATAATCTAATATGACTTATTTTATTATTACTTTTATAATTGACAAAAATGAATTTTTTATATTTTAGCAAAGCTAATTAAATGATGCGGAAAGTTCCATAGGGTAATTTAATGGAAGCTACACCTTAGTGCTTGCCTTCATCTTTGGAAGGAGATACTCCTCTTTTCAGTTTGACACATGTGCAAAAATAATTTATCAAAAATACAAAAAAAAAAACTTCTGCCCATATGTCATACGACTAGGAATGTAGGAGTTCCTATATATTAAGGTCCAACATACTTTATATTATATAAAGATTATTGAGAAATAAGTGTATCAGTATCAGTAACTTAATATATGCTAGAGCAGATGCTAAGTTCGAAACTTTCCTCACCCATTGATAAAAAATAAAATTATAACTTTCTCATTGTAATTATTTGCAATTGTATACCAATAAATAATATGGCTTATTAAACTAAGAACTTTGAAAGCGCGCACAAAACTTTGTTATTTGTCAAAAAGATGATACCTTTCGACCTGTCTTCTAGGGAGAGCGACCTGAAGAGTAAATTCGCGCAATGGAACAAACAGAAAAGTAGTGTGTTAGTTGATTATATATCTATTTAATTCAGGCCTTGAAGACTAAATTAAAGGGAGACTTCCAGTCAGTTTCTTCTCTTCTTCATATCGCTTTTCCCTCGAGGAGAGGACATCATCTTCTTGGCAAATTCTTGGCAAATTCTGGTCAGACTATATTTACCATACTTTAAGACCACAATGTGAAAAGTATTACAACCAACCTCCGAATCACTGTAGGTGTAGCATCATTATTGGTTCAAATTATATTATGAACTTTTATTTATATTAAACAAAAATCTGGGATTCAAATATGAGACTTTTATTCTAATATTTGAAGGAAGTTGAGGTTTCATCTCAAAATCGATTCGTCAGGGGGAGTAGTCCAACTCCTTATAAGTCCTTGATAGGTTTCTCAACTTTCTAATATGAGACTTTTTACCTTTACATTCTCACACGCCCTGCCTATATGCAATTTTCAAGCCTAACACGTGAACAACACATATTGGGTGACGTGGGCACGTATGACCGTTGGCTTTACATGTGGGCAACCTACTCTAATATCATGAAGGTAGTTGAGATTCCACCAAAAACCAATTGGCCATGTGGGGAGTAGTCCAACTCCTTATAAGCCCAAAAGAAGATGTAAAGGAGACCCATTGGTTCAAGTACAGATGTCTCCTTTACATTGCATACTACAAGCCTTTATCTGTAAATACTGTAAGAATTCATGGGTAGAACTTGCCCCTAAAAACAGGCTTGTAAGGAAAGGATGCCCATAAACTCTTAAACCACTATGTGATATACTCTTTTTCTAATGTGGGATCTTGAGTCTTAACATGTCCATCCAACAAATGTTATATTAAATTTTATGAAAAATAATATTTATGATACTTGGCTCAATTGAATGTTCATCTAAATACATACACTTGGATATCATATTTTCTGGACAATCTAGAATCATGTGTCCTGTAACATCCCACATCGACCAACGGAGAGGGGGTGATGTGTCTTATATGTATAAGCCTGCCTCCATCTAGCACGAGACCTTTTGGGAGCTCACTGGCTTCGAGTCATGGGAACTCTGAAATTAAGCGAGTTTGGGCTAGAGCAATATGTGCCTTATATGTACATGTCCGTCTTCATCTAGCACGAGGCCTTTTGGGAGCTCACCGCTTCGGAGTCATGGGAACCGGTTGCGAGGAAGTTGCTCGAAGTTCCGAAACAAAACCATGAGGGCAGAGAGGGGGGCCCAAAGTAGACAATATCGTGTTATTGCAGAGCCCACCTGGGGTGTGACATGTCCCCACTCAATAAACAAGCAAAGCTCACCTGAATGATTGAACAAGGTTTATCTGTTCTGTTCAAACCATTTTGAGGAATCTAGTTTGACAGAGTTTCAGGTCCCATATCTTTGTAGCACCTTACAATCAGTGCTATTAAGAAATCATACTTTCAAGTTTCCCCCTAATTCACATTATAATTCAGAAGTCTGGATTGAGTTCACTCAACCTTTCTGTTTCATGAAATTGTACGCTATAGTTTAGCTAGATTAAAACCCTTCAATTGGAACTCCTAACATATGTTTCAATTTCCTGAAAGTAAAACCACTTCATTTTGTTGCAGCGCTCTCATGACTGGATTTTATCTGTACAAAATTGCAACTCTAGATACTGTACTATTAGGTTGTGTATATAAAATGAAACATATAACTTGTTTCTGAAAGTGGTTCGAATCTTGTTTCATACCTTGAATTCATTGTCTACTGTACTTTTAATCGAATCTACACGGAGTGCAGGATCGACCAAGTGTTAGACGGACTCTTTTGCTTTGTTTTCTTTGTTTAGCTAAAAATTTCTTCTTTACGGTGAGGGGGAAAAGGCTTTCAGAGCATGTGAAGTAACCCCAGTTTCTCATCAAAGCAGCAATTAGATGCATAAAAAAGTTTCATTTGAATGGGACATTCAACTGAGTCCTACACCTCTGTTGAAGAAAAAATGTGAACCTCCAAGCATAATTTCACCACCACTAATCAATTAATGGGGAAAAATTATATTGAAGGAAAATATGAACCTCCCAACGTAATTTCACCACCACTAATCAATTAATGGGGTTTTATTATTTTAAGTTCGACCCATTCGAGACGCAAGTCTCTTAATTACAATCCCTCGCTACAAGGGAAAACCCTTTGATTCCATCATAAAGAAACAGAATGTATGTGTTTGGTTTTGCCTGCTCCCAATTTCAACCACAGGGTGCCTATGTATCCCTTGCAGGAATCAAGCCACTCGTAGTTCAAAGATTCGCAATAAATAGATGACTCATTGCAAAAGGGGGAATTTGAATGAATTTGATTGAGGAGTGTTTGAGTGAATTTAGCTGAATAAGCCAGGGATTCGATATGGAGTTGTGTTTGGGATGGTTGCATCTAGATTGAATCTCTAGATTGCCTACGTACCCTTTCAAAGGGATCAAACCAAACGTAGTTCGGAATTGATTTGGAAATTAATGGGTAAGTGTGACCCAATAATTTAGAATTTGTGTTTTTGGGACAATTTGGAGATTCTCATAGGTGGATGACCTATGAGAAAAATTAGAAATTAATGGGTAAGTGTGGCCCACTAATTGAGAATTTGTGTTTGAGATATTTGAAATTAATCTCAATGAAATTTGCACGGGTAGATGACCCATGAGAAAAATTGGATGATTTTATACCATTTTTCTTTTTGTCAATGTCCAAGAAAGATAATGACCGATTTTGATGAACCCACTAATTCTCTACAATTGACATTTGCATTCAGGAAAATGTTTGGACGAATTTGGTTAGGATAAAACCAGGGATTCAAATTTAGTTATGGCCTTCTAGTGGGATGCTAGATGCCTACGCACTTTGACGGATCAAACCGACGTAGTTCCAAACTGATTTGTGTAAAGGTTTGGTTGATGGGAATTTGGTTGCGTTGCGTCTATTTGGATGCTAGACGCCTACGTACCCTTGATGGGATCAAACCAGCGTAGTTCGGAAATGATTTGGGTGGAGATTTGATTGATGAGAATTTGGTTGTGGTTGCGTCTATTGAGATGTTAGACTGTCCTACATACCCTTAATGGGATCAAACCGACGTAGTTCCAAAATTTACAAATTAATGGGTAAGTGTGGCCCAATAATTTAGAGTTGGTGTCTTTGAGACGATTTGAAGGTTTTCATAGGCAGATAACCTATGGAAAAAATTAGAAATCAATGAGTAAGTGTGGCCCAATAATTTAGAACTTGTGACTTTGAGATAATTTGGGGATTTTCATAGGTAGATGACCTATGAGAAAAATTGGAAATTAATGGGTAAGTGTGGCCCACTAATTAAGAATTTGTGTTTGGGATATTTGAATTTAATCTCATTGGAATTTTCATGGGTAAATGGCCCATGAGAAAAATTGGAAATCAATGGGTGAGTATAGCCCACTAATTAAGAATTTGTGTTTGAGAGATTTGAAATTAATCTCAATGAAATTTGCATGAGTAGATGACCCATAAAAAATTGGATGGTTTTGTACCACTTTTCTTGTTGTCAATGTCCAAGAAGAATAATGAGTAATTTCAATTATCCCATTAATTTTTCCCTATAATTGACAATTGCATTTGGACCCAAATATGGATGTGAAGATGTTTAAAATTGATCCGTGAACCATATAATAGGCAGTTCGGGCCTTGATAAATTTAATGGATAATTATTTAAATCATCTATTAAATATTATGGGCCTTTGAAAATCAATGGACAATTATTTTTGACAGTCCATTATTTTATTTCGGGCCTACGATATTTTGTTTTCTTTTCAGTGGAAGCCGCCCTTTTCTTTTGTTACTGCCATACATAACACCAAGCCAATTCCTCTCGTCTTTTTTTAGTTTTGGCTTTTGTTTTCTTTGCTTTTGGTTTGCTGCGCAACCAGAAGTTGCCAACAGGAACGTGGCTATCCTTTTTCCCTTTTTTAAGGATCTCCATCCTTTGTTTTGATTGTTTGCAAACAATCCCCAGATGAGGAATTCAAGGATGGGCTGCACAACGTGGCCTCCGTTTTCAAGCTTTGTTTCTCTCCTTTATGTGCACGCAGCTGATTTTTTTATTTGCTGTGAGATTAATCCCCCAATGTTTCTGTTTGTGGGTTTTGTACCCAAATTGGATTTGTCATCCGGAGAACTCAATGAATGAGCTTTGTGCCCAAAGCGGATATATCAGAGAGTATTTGATTGAGGGTTACACACCCATGGTGGATTTTGTATCCAAGATTTGTTTGGGGTGTAAAAACCCAAACTTGTTTTGAGGGTGAAAACCCATATTTGTTTTCAGGGTGAAATACCCAAGCTTTGTTTCTGGGGTGCGAAACCCACTGTTTTGATTTCAGGATTTATTACCCAAAAATGGATTGAACATCCAGGAAATTTTGATTGAAGGGTTGCCACCCATGATGGATTCATCATCCAAGAGTTTGATTTGAGGGTTGCCACCCGTTTGATTGATTAAAAGGGTTGCCACCCAACATGGAGGACCTCAAGAGAGGAGCCTTGATTGCTTCTGTCACATTTCTTCAGCACTGCCGTGCATCCTCCATGTTCCCCAAGCCTTGTTGGCCTTTTTTTTGGTTATCTCTTCACAGTCTGCCGCTGTGTTTTTTTTCTCTGCAGCCTCACGGCTACCTCTTCTCCAAGCCCTTATCACCTTGCAGGCTATTTTTCAGCCTCCCCCCACTTTTCTACAGCACCTTCTCCCCTTTTCCCCTCCTTTACGTTCATGTCTTTTATAGGCAAAAGACGAACAGCAGTTGGGGAAACACATTTGCTAAGTGGGCAGCCTCTCTGCTGAATGGAGTTGCCAAAAAAAAATAAACACGATCTCTTCCCACCATTATATGATTATCCTCTTCCTTTATTTATCCCTTCCTTTTTTCTAGGGATAAGAATAGGGACAATCTGATACACACGTTGTTTGCCATTTGTTTTGAAAGCAAGTGTCATGTGGTTGTGGGAATCACCCACCCAACGTTATGGGGGTTATCTAAACCCACGATTTTTTTTTATAATTTTTTTTTTTGGTTCAACAACCTCTATTTCAGAAAACGGGTAAAGTACTTAGAACCTGAGTGTACCCTTTTGTCCATACTCTCCAGGGAATCAACCATCTTGGCAAACCCTAGATTCCCCATATAATAGCTTACAATGTAATGATGATTACAATTAGTCTTTGTATAGTTTATTGGTCACAAAAACCTTATCTAATTCCAGAATACATAAAACAACAAAAAGTGAAAACAACAAGTCATCAATGTGATGTTTTCAAAGTACACAGCAAAGATCATGTGAACCTAATTTGTCCTGCACGTTCGGGGTTCAGAATCATGACAAAGATAGTGTGTGTCTTCATGCATTTGACATTTGTGACACATGAAACCTATGTATTTACAAACTAGGCGGAAATTTCCATGAAATGAAGTTTTTATTATTAAACAAACCAAGTCCGATGATAAAAACCCATTCAGTCCTTAACTTCACCAAATGGGTGGTGTGTGTACAAACAGCTAAAAACAAACAGCTGAGGTATCATCGCTGCACTATCAAACAGCTGAAATTATATTCCAAGCCAAACTTGCCATCATGAACAGAGTTTTCACTGCACTATAAGAACCAGTAAAACCCATGTTCTTCTCCATAATTGTGTTATGTATGGATTCTTTCTAGTTCTGCAAAACCAATGTGCTTCTGCATATTTCGATACACCCATCTGAAACCTTAAAAAGAAAAAAGCATTTATCTTATTTTCCTTTCCTTTACTAGACTCCCCCCATATGCATTGATTTTTCATTCTCTTGAATCCCTCCGTCACACTCTTGCAAAAAGAAATTACGCCACACAAATCATGAATACCCTTCTTGTCACCATTTTCCTCTTGGTCATCCCCATCTTCTTTCTCATTACGAGAAGAAGAAAATCATCGAAAAGGCTTCCTCCGGGCTCATTGGGACTACCCATAATAGGGCAGAGCCTTGGCTTTCTTCGAGCCATGCGCAACAACACTGCAGAAAATTGGCTTGAACAAAGAATAACCAAGTATGGTCCGGTTTCAAAGCTGAGTCTCTTTGGCAAGCCAACAGTCTTCATTCATGGACAGGGTGCAAACAAGTTTGTATTCAACAATGATGGCAAAACCATTACCAGCCAACAACCTGAGTCCACTCGAATGATTTTAGGTGACCGGAACATATTGGAGCTGAGTGGCGAGGATCACAAGCGAGTTAGAAATGCTCTTATGGTGTTCTTGAAGCCTGAGTCACTGAAGCTATATGTGGGAAAAATGGACGAAGAAATCAGGAAGCATCTTGAGTTGAATTGGCATGGGAAGCAAAAAATAACAGTAAGTTATAGCGCTATAAAAAGCATTTGAGTAAATTACACTTAGCACTCATATAGGTTGGGACCATACCTACTGCAAAGGCGTTTAGCTGGCCAATTAGTTAAACAGATATGTAAATCTACACTTATTCGCTGAATGAAAATTCACATTTCATTAACAAAGTTTTTCCGTTGTTCATAGGTCTTGCCTCTCATGAAGAACCTCACATTCAACATTATATGCTCACTGCTTTTTGGGGTTGAACGAGGACCTCGCAGAGACGAACTCATTGAGTGTTTTCAACGAATGATAGAAGGACTGTGGTCAGTCCCTCTTAACTTGCCGTTCACGCGTTTCAACCGCAGCATCAAGGCAAGCAAGAGGGTTCAAAACATGGTTAAGGAACTAATTCGTGAAAAGAGGATGCAACTTGAGCAAAAAACTGCTTTACCACTCCAAGACCTTATCACTTGCTTGCTTAGCATTCGAAATGTTGACAATGAAGAAGAAATAACTGAAAAAGAGATCTTGCACAATATCATAATAGTTATGGTTGCAGGATATGACACTTCATCTGTGGTCATTACTTTTCTTTTGCGGCTTCTAGCTAATGAACCTGCTGTTTATGCAGCCCTTCTTCAAGGTATGCATATATAATCCCCCTACTCCTAAAATTCTACATGACATACGAAAAATGAAGCGTTTGAGTTTACCTTATTCCATTGGATCGCTAATGAGTTGGAACCTTTGTAATGTATTGATGCTTGTTCATTTGTGTTTGCAGAACAGGAAGAAATAGCTAGAAGCAAATCCTTAGGGGAACTTCTGACATGGGAAGACCTTGCTAAGATGAAGTACACATGGAGGGTAACAATGGAAATTCTGAGGACAACTCCTCCTGTCTTTGGTGGCATGAGGAGGGCTATGAAAGATATTGAGTATGGAGGATTCCTCATCCCTCAAGGGTGGCAAGTAAGTTCAAATTTATTATAAGCATGTATATATTTGCAGAAATTCTCATTCTCATTCTCATTCTCTTTCAAAAAGGTAGAAATATTGATGAAAATCCTAACATCGAATATTGCTAGATATTCTGGGCTATTCCTATGACACACAATGACGATAGCATATTCCCTGAGCCATCAAAGTTCGATCCAAGTAGGTTCGAGAACCAAAAATCAGTTCCACCCTACAGCTTTGTTCCATTCGGAGGAGGAACACGAATATGTCCAGGATATGAGTTTGCTAGGATTGAAATCCTTGTTGCAATCCATTATATGGTAACTCAATTCACATGGAAGCTATGCGCAGACAACAAGTTCAGTAGGGTTCCCATGCCAGTACCTACTCAAGGACTACCTATAGAAATCATGCCAAGGAAACAAATGTAATGTTAAGATGTTTGATCAACTTCAATACTTATCATGCTTGCTATACGAAATGTCTCAATGTGGAACGATATTATATGCTATTCATGCATTTAAAGCAATTAAATTCTATCGAGCTACCTCTAGAGGTTGTATATTATGTTACACGAAAACGTGCCACGAGAGCGTTTATGAGATCTACAGGGTCTGTATGCAAAAATTGAAAAGAAACCATTCTAATCTGTCTCTGTGATTTTAGACTAACCTTTCCAAACATTCTTTTGTTCTTTTATCAAGGGAAGGGGGGAATTCGAACTTGGAACCTTTTAATAACAAAAACGAAAAACAAAAGTTCTAGTTATATTGTCAAGTTTTTCTGTCTGATTAAATAAACAAAAACAATGAGGGAATAATTCCAGAGAACTTGGACACCCTTAACTAATTTCTTTAATTTATTTATTAAATGTATAGAAACAGTGAATTATACAACACATGATGTTGAACTATTACTTATTATATTACAAGTACTTTGCATTCTGTGCATTCTTTAATTGAAGTATAAGTGCACTTGTAAACCAAGAAGTCTGTTGGGGGTTTTGTTTCCAGAGTTCTAAATGGAATAGTTGACTTATAGGCACATGAGATACCCTCCCAGAAGACAACAAAAACATATTTAGCTTTCTTTGAATTGAAGATGGATTAAACTCCTGTTCTTTCACTCCACAAACAAAGCCTCACAAATCATGGATATCCTTCTTCTCATCACAGTTTTCCTCTTCCTCATCCCCATATTCCTTCTCCTTACAAGAAGAAAAAAGTCATCAAATAGGCTTCCTCCAGGCTCACTCGGGCTGCCCATAATAGGCCAGAGCCTTGGTCTTCTCGAGCCATGCGTGCCAATACTGCTGAAAAATGGCTTGAACAAAGAATCAGAAAGTGTTAGAATTCTATGGTTGTATCTGTATTTTTAGATTTAAGAAAGATGTATTGTAACACCCCGACCCCAAATTTATCCCATGTTTAATTAATTTAAGTGGAATTGAGAAATTACCCGTGGGATAGGGGTATTTTAGTCATTTTCTTATCCGGAAGGAATTTGGGAATTCCGGTTGTACCGTTGTGTAGAGCACGGTGAGATGAGTCCGTAGACACGTAGTGGGCTCGAATCGGAGTTGTAACGAGAGAGATATGGTCAAATGAAGCTCAGTGGCATAATCGTAAATATTTGGAAATTGGATTTTGATTAAAAAGACGGAATTGCCCCCCTGCTCTCTCTCTCTCTCTCTCCCGCCTCTTCCTCTCTCTCCTCCGGATTTCGCGACAGCTACACGCGGTGGCGTGCCACGCTTTGGCCGGCCTCATAGCCTCGTCTGACCACCAAAGTCGATGGCTTGCATTAAAATGACCGCCGCTTCCTCTTCCTACCCCAATGGTCTCGGGCAGCCGCCACCGCCAGTGGTTTCGCGGAAAATCAAGAAAACAGCCTTCGTCCGAACCGCCGCTTCGTTCTCCGTCGCCCTACCCACCCATTCCGCAGCAAGTGAGGTATGGTTTCTCACCTATTTTCTGAGCCCTAGCTGCCTGTTGGGTAGGAATTGATCAATTTGTAGCGTAGGCAACCCGATTTACGAACTGCTTCCGCCGGATTTCGAGGAGATTCCGGCCCTTCGGTCAGATTTTGGGGTATGTCCAAGAACAAAAGTGAGTCCAAATTAGGTGTATTACCTAGGATAGGAGTCTTGGCTCACGATTTGGAAGTTTTCCGCGATGCGATATCGCTAGACACCCACGTACGCCGCAAGCGCGCGGTGCCGGCGCCGCTGTGGCACTGTAGGCTGAGGGCATTTTTGTCCCATTGCAATCCTCTCGATGTCACGAGCGCGTAGGTGTGCTCGGATCTCATTTTGGATACCGTTAGAGTTCCGAACGGATATCGCATATCGCGTATTTTCCGGGTTCGCTAGAGTTGGACCGTTGGATGGTCCTGAAATTATAATATGTTGATCTGGTATTACCAGGATCATGTAGGATTTGACGGATCGTAAAATGGAGTCCCGGATACTCAAAATGCCAACCCTAGGGTTAGGGTTTTAGCGACCGTCCGATCGTGCGATCGTGAGCGATCCGACCGTCCGATCTGGACCAAACTTGCAGGACGTGTGTCCTAGACCTTGTAGAACCTATAGGAACTTTCGGATCATAATTTGGAGGTCGTGGGCCCCGCGGGCCTGTTTGACCAAGTTTGGGTAGTTTGACCCCGGTTTCTAGACTTTCGTTGTAGTTCTACCATCCCAGGAGGGTTAGAATGACCTTAGTGACAGGTCTTGAGTGTTGTTGAGTTAAATGGATATTGTGGGTTTAGGATATAAATTAGTGGATATAAATGGGGAATTTATGGTATGCTTTATTTGTTGAGGTTTATATAAGATTAGAAATTATATTTTATATATTTAAAATGTGTGGATGTTTAAAAGAAATAAAGCGATTGAATGTTAGCTTAAGTAGTAATACGCTATTCCCATGCACTTCATATTATGGTTGTGTGGTCAGAG
The DNA here is from genome assembly GCF_029339155.1 of Prunus mume. Lineage (NCBI taxonomy): Eukaryota > Viridiplantae > Streptophyta > Magnoliopsida > Rosales > Rosaceae > Prunus > Prunus mume. The sequence goes on along the minus strand of NC_142700.1, from coordinate 15,795,438 downwards.
AATGTAGCAGGCCTGAAGCAGAGGTCGACGCGCCTTTGGATTAGCCGGCGAGTTGATTGCACCACACGTGGCCGCAAGCCCTGGTCGTATGAGGGAGAGATGTGATTGTGTGAGGACTGAGAATGTAGCCAGGCCCAGAGGTCGCACGCGCCTTTGGATTAGCCGGGCAGTTGATAGACTACACACACGTGGCCGGGTGCGTCCCAACGTATGAGGAGATGGCTGTGTGAGGGCCGTGAGAAATGTAGCCGTGCCTGAGGTCGCACGCGCCTTTGGATTAGCCGGCGAGTTGATGCACTCCATACGAGGGCGGGTGCGCCCGTCGATGAGGAGATGTGATTGTGTGAGGCCGGGTGAGAATGTAGCCAGCCCAGCAGAGGTCGCACGCGCCTTTGGATTAGCCAGCCATGTAGTTGACAGCTCCCATACGAGGTCGGGCGCCTACCGATGAGGAGAGATGTGATTGTGTGAGGGCTGGTGAGAATGCAGCAAGCCAGGTGAGGTCGCACGCGCCTGATTAGCCGGCAGAAGGATGTGCCCATCACGAGGCCGGTGCGTCCCGTCGGATGAGGGGAGATATGATTGTGTGAGGGCTGGTGAGAATGTAGCCGAGCCTGGCAGGAGTCGCACACGCCTTTGGATTAGCCGGCGTGATTGATGCACTCCCATACGTACGGGTGCAGCCCCGACGTATGAGGAGATATGATGGTGAGGCTGGTGAGAATGTAGCGTGCCCGCAGAGGTCGCACGCTGCCTTTGGATTAGCGCAGTGTTGATGCAGACCCATACGCGGGCGGGTGCGTCCCCGACGTATGAGGAGATATGGTTGTGTGAGGCTGGTGAGAATGTAGTCGCCCAACATGAGGTCGACGCATCTTGGATTAGCTGGCGCAGTTGATGCACTCTACACGAGGCCGGGCAAAGGCCCGCCGATGAGGAGTATGTGATATGTTGATGGGTTCTCACGTGTCGTAGGTTTATCCTACAGCAGAGTTAGGTTCCATACGAGGCCGGGTGCGCCCCACCGGCGAGGGATTATGTATTTGTGTTGTGGTAATGGTTTATTTGATATTAGAAGCCAGGATAGATATGAAAGAGCCACGTGCTTGATCCCTTAGTAGGGTACGAGGCACCGGTTGGCTAGTGCAGACGATTAGACCCACTTAGGTGGTCTTATTGAGATTGGTTCGGACTTTGTTGTTGGTCCCGAAACTTGGTTGAATTGAGATTGGTCCTGGAGACTGAGTGAGTGAAGGGGTGCATGATTAGATTTTGAATTTGTTATATGCATGTTTGATGCATTAAGTTTTTAAAACTTTGTAAGGGCTAGAATCATTTGAAAGTGCAAGCCATTTATGTTATTGCATGAGATTTTATTGTGCATGCTGCCGGTTGGGTTATAAATGTGTTTTATGCAGGTGGAAATTTTGGGGAAATGTTCAAATTATGTGGGAGACTGCGTAAATTTCGCAGAAAGTCTGTGCCCTAATCCTCTATGTAAACGAGGACGATTTAAGGAGTGAACCCGACGGTGTGATGTCCGGTTCTCCGTTGGGTTTGTCTTGCCTGGAAAATTGGGACAGGTCTCCGTGTATTTCGAGATGTTGCTAGAGAGGAAGAATAAGAATGAGAAGGCACTGTTCTATTACATTTTTTTACAAACAATCGGCTTACATAGTGTGACTGACAGAGAGAGAGAAATGTGATTCTTCTCTAACAGAATTACAGATGTCACCCTATGAGGTGCTTACACTTGTCATGCCAAATCTAAGCTGGAGAATCCATCTGGACTATAATCCAAAAGTTCTCATTACATCATATAAACTAGACATAAAGGAAAATGAGAAATAAGCCTTGGTGACTTCGGCTCTAAGAAATCAGGCACAAAAAGGATTATATTTCAACACTCCCTTCTAATCCTTTAGCTGATTTCACTCCAAGTAGGCTTCTCAACCTCACAAACCGATCCTTAGCCAGAGCCTTAGTCAAAATGTCTGCTATTTGATCTTCTGTCTTGTAGTAGATGAGCTCAATTTCTTTTGCTTGAATGGCTTCCCTTATGAAATGAAATTTCCAGCTTATATGTCTTGTCTTCCGTGATGAATTGGATTCCTTGCCATTGCAATTGCTTGAATGGAGTCCCTTCTACCTGTTCTTCACCAAAGTCCTCAAGAACAAATCTGAGCCACTTAGCTTGTGAAGTTGCTCGCGCACTATATACCTGCCATCAGAGACAAAGCAACCTGCTTTTGCTTGATGGAGGCCCAAGAGAACATGCCCGAGCCTAGTGTGAAGGCATATCCGAGGTCCTCCCATATCATCCTCACCCCAGCCCGATCCACCGTCACAATACCCGATTAGAGTAGCTGTTTTTGCAAACTCAATTCCAAAGTCTAGTGTGCTTGTATATATCTCAACACTTTGCGTTCCTATGTGTTTCTTTGTGGATGTGCATAAACCTAGCAAGCAAGCTAGATGCAAACATGACATCTGGTCTTGTGGCGGTCAAATAAAGCAAACTTCCTATAATCTGTCTGAATTCACTTTCATCTGCTGCTTCACTTCCATCTTCTTTACACAGTTTCTCATTCACCACTAATGGAATTGCCACTGACTTGTAGTCTCTCATTCCAAACTTCTCAAGGAGTTTCATAGCATATTTCTTTTGGTGAATGAAAATGTGCTTATCAGTTTGTACCACTCCCATGCCAAGAATATGGTGCAACAAACCCAAATCTATCATCTCATAGTGTTGCATCATATCTTGCTTAAACCCTTCAAGCAATTTAGGACAACTTCAATATATATGATGTCATCTACATAAAGTGAGACAATGATAATACTTGAGGTGTCATTTGTTTTGATATAGAGAGTAGCTTCACTTAAACTTTTCTTAAAACCTGCAGTGTTGAAGTAGGCATCTATTTCATCATACAGGCCTTTGAGGCTTGTTTTCTCCATATAGAGCCTTGTTCAACTCAAACCTTGGTTTCTTGCTCTCTTGAACATATCCTGAGGCTGTTCAACATAGACTTCCTCCTTTAGAATGCCATTGAGAAAGGCGGACTTCACATCCAATTGATACAAACTTCATTCCTTTTGTGCAGCAAGGGCAATCAAGGTTCTGATGGTATCTAGTTGTGCCACAGGGGCAAATGTTTCATTGTAGTCAATTTCGGGCTTTTGTGAGTAGCCTTTAGCCACTAGCCTAGCTTTATTCTTCTGCATAGTACCATCTAGGTTAAGTTTGACCTTGTAGACCCACTTAACACCAATTACTAGTTTGTCAAATGGCCTATCAACTAATTCCCATGTATTGTTCTTCTCAATCATCTCCAATTCAGCCTCCATTGCATTTCTCCAAGATTCATCTAAATCGCTTCTTCAAAGTTGAATGTTCCACATGCACATATTGCATTTTGCCAAGATGGCATTAATACTTCTCTGTGAGGTGTGTGATCAAATATTTGAGACCTATCAAGCATTTCTTCCCCTTGAGGTGCAATTTCTTCTTCCACTTGCATTTGAGTATCCAAGAACTGAGTTTGTTCATCCAATACCTCTGTTCAGTTTCTGCAGTACCTTGATTTTCATCTGACATAGGCATTCTCAACTCTGCATTGCTAGGATTCTCCCATTTCCATGAGGCTTCTTCATCAAAATAAACATCCCTAGACAAGATAATCTTTCTAGTCTTAGGATCATACAATCTATAGCCTTTTTCATAGAGTCCATAGCCCACAAAAATGCATTTGTGACTATTTTCTTCCAACTTGTGTCTCAAAACAGAAGGAATGAGCACATGACATATACATCCAAACACTTTCAAGTGTGCAATACCTGGCTTCCTTCCAGTGTAGGCCTCAAATGGTGTCATCTTCTTAAGGGACTTAGAAGGACACCTGTTGAGAAGATAGATCACCGTGATGAACACTTCGCCAAAACTCATATGGAAGACCCTTTTCATGTAGCATAGACTTTGCCATTTCTATTACAATCATGTTCTTCCTCTCAGCTACTCCATTTTGCTGAGGGGAATATGCTACTGTCAGCTGCCTTTGTATTCCATGTTCACTACAATACTCAAGAAATTCTTTTGACAAGAATTCCCCACCTTTATCACTCCTAAGAGATTTCACCTTATGTCCACTCTGCAGTTCTGTCATTGCTTTGAACTTTTTGAAGCAATCAAAAGCATTTGATTTATTTCTAAGAAAATAAACCCAAGCCATTCTTGTATAGTCGTCAATGAATAACAAGAAATACTTGTTTTCTGACATTGATGCAGTTTGCATTGGACCACAGATGTCAGTGTGAACTAATTCTAGTGGAAACTGAGCTCTCCAAGTAGATTCTGCAGGAAATGAGTCTCTATGCTGCTTTCCTAGCTTGCAGCCTTCACACCAAAGATCCTTCTCTGCACTAGGCAATCCATGAACCATGTCTCGATTTGCTGCAGCCAAATGCTTTGATCATTAAGGTGCCTGGTCTTTTATGCCAAGTTTTAAGTCGGAGTCACACTTGCTCACACCAACTGAGTAGCAGGTACCATTGTGAGAGGAAAACACCTATTGCTAGTCATTGGAACCTTAGCTATAGGATTTTGCAGTGACCAATCATCAAAAATTGTCACCATTCCCTTTCCAAATACTAAGCAATACCCATGTTCCATCATCTCCACTAACACTGAGCAATTTTTCTAAAACAGTGCACCAACATCACCTCTTGAATGTATTTTCTGCCTGTCTTAGTTTCTATCACAAGTGTGGCTTTCCCTGCAACTTGAACTGTCTCTCCAGTCCCCATTTTCACCTTGAAGTTACATCCTTCGAATATCTACCAGAGCTCATTCCAAGTCATGTGGTTACTACAACCACCGGCCCATTACAATACCAAGAATTGTTCAACTTCACATCCGCTATGACATTGCATGCATAAAACAGTTGTTCCACCTTTCTTCAACTCTGATTGGCATAATTCACCTTTTGTACAGATTGATTTCCATGACAATCTTTGACCATGTGTCCAAACTTTCCACATCCTCTGCATTTTGGTTTTCCCTCAAACCAGCACATGCCATAGTGTAGTTTTTCACAGTGCTTGCAAGGTGTTTTGGTTCCTTCATTTGATGCATTTGGTTTGGGGTTAGAATTAGACTTGTTACTCCAATTCTTCCCATTTCCCTTCCAGTTCTTCTGAGACTTGTTACTTCCTGAAGAGCTCATCTTTCGGAACTTACTCTCATGTTCAAAGTAGTAAAAGACTTTTCTGTGGAATTTTCAGTGTGCCTATCCAATCTGAGCTCAAAGTTCTTGAGGGATGCAACCACTTCTTGAATTTCAAGAGTGTCAAGATCCTTGGAATGCTCAATCACGAACATATAGAATCATAAGATCTAGGCAAGCTAATAAGCAATTTCTGCACAACTCTTTCTCTAGATAACTCTTCACCATAACTTTTCATTTGATTAATTAGATCAAACAGTTTAGCAACATAAACAGAAAATGATTCACTATCCTTCATACGAGTGTATTCAAACTCTCTACGTAAGCCTTGTAGCTTGACACTTCGTACCTATTTATCGCCTCTAAACTCCTCGCTTCGTATCCCATGCACTTTTGAGGTTTCTTCATTCACTATTCGGGAAAAAATTTTATGAGACTGCACTTTGGATCAGCCCAAGTGCACGAGCATCCTTCATCAAAATCTCAACCGAAGTGGACTTCTCTTTTTCAGCAGCCATAGATCCTTCTTCCTTTCCTTTTCCCTTCTTTGGATCTGAAGCATCAAAACCATTTTCAACCAAATCCCACAGCCCATGAGATTTCAAAATGGTCTTCATTCGAATGCTCCAAAACTCATAGTTCTCTCCATTGAAAACTGGTGTGTGAAGCTCAGCAGAGCTTGATCCTGCGTTAGACACTCGGATTCAACCAGTATATTTCCGGAAGTTTTGAGTGAGCTTCAATCACACCTACCCAAAACACCACTCTTGATTCTCACAGATTCACGCCCAGCAACCAACCAAACTTGGGCCTGAGGCCATGTTAGAATTCTATGGTTGTATCTGTATTTTTAGATTTAAGAAAGATGTATATTCTGGAGATTTTGCTAGAGAGGAAGAAGAAGAATGAGAAGGCACTGTTCTATTACATTTTTACAAACAGTCGGCTTACATAGTGTGACTGACAGAGAGAGAGAAATGTGATTCTTCTCTAACAGAATTACAGCTGTCACCCTATGAGGTGCTTACACTTGTCATGCCAAATCTAAGCTAGAGAATCCACCTGGACTATAATCCAAAAGTTCTCATTACATCATATAAACTAGACATAAAGGAAAATGAGAAATAAGCCTTGGTGACTTCGGCTCTAAGAAATCAAGCACAAAAAGGATTATATTTCAACAGAAAGTACGGTTCAGTTTCGAAGCTAAGTCTCTTTGGGAAACCAACAGTCTTCATTCATGGACAGGCTGCAAACAAGTTTATATTCACCGCTGATGGCAGTACCATTACCAGCCAACAAACGGAGTCTATTCGTATGATTTTGGGTGACCGGAATATACTGGAGATGAGGGGCAATGATCACAAGCGTTTAAGAAATGCTCTTATGTTGTTCTTGAAGCCTGAGTCACTGAAGCAATATGTTGGAAAAATGGACAAAGAAACCAGGAAGCATCTTGAGACGCATTGGCATGGCAAGCAACAAGTAAAAGTAAGTTATTCCTATCAAGAACTTTCAGTGATAGAATTTCAAAATAGAAAGAAAGTTGTAAGAGGTTTTGAAATGATATAACTTTACTTCAAATGCCACCATTTGGTGAAAGAAGAGTTTACCCTGTTGTTCAACACTTTTTTTCTTTTCTTTTTCTATCAGATCTTTTCAACCATGTTTTTCTGATCATAGGAATTGTGGCAGCCAAAGCCATTTTTCCTATCCACCTAACTGCATCCTGTCCCTAGAATGTGTGAAACAAGAGTTACCTAGCAGAAACCTCCCTGTATTGCCTTCTGCTCCTGTTTTTTCTTTTCAGATTAAAAAAGAAAATGAACTCAAAGCAACAAACAAAGATCAATGTCAATTAACAAAGGTTTCTAAATTCTATTGCTTGATAGGCCTTGCCCCTGATGAAGATTCTCACGTTCAACATAATGTGCTCTCTGCTTTTCGGGCTTGAACAAGGAACTTGCAGAGACGAACTTGTGGAGTGTTTCCAACAAATGATAGAAGGAATGTGGTCAGTCCCAGTTAACTTTCCGTTCACACGTTACAACCGCAGCCTCAAGGCTAGCAAGAGGGTTCAAAACATGATCAAGGAACTCATATCCGAAAAGAGGGCGGAACTTGAGCAGAAAACTATTTCTCCACTCCAGGACCTTGTCACTTGCTTGCTTAGCATCCGAAATGATGACAACGAAGAAGTTATAACAGAAAAAGAAATCTTGCACAATATCATGCTAATCATGGTTGCAGGACATGACACTTCATCTGTTGTGCTTACTTTTCTTTTTCGGTCTCTAGCTAACGAGCCAGCTGTTTATGAAGCCCTTCTTCAGGGTATGCATATTAGAGGCAAGATTTTCAAATTTCCTGCATAAAAGGCACTGATCCAATGCAACTGATGCCCCTTGATTTGTGCCTTGCAGAGCAAGAAGAAATAGCTAAAAGCAAATCCCCAGGAGAGTTTCTGACATGGGAAGACCTTGCCAAGATGAAGTACACATGGAGAGTAGCAATGGAAACTATGAGAATAACTCCTCCTGTTTTTGGTGGCTTCAGGAAGGCATTGAAAGACATTGATTTTGATGGCTTTCTCATCCCCAAAGGGTGGCAAGTAAGTTCAAATGTACAATAAAGTGCTATTAGCATCCGTGTCCCATTTTCTTCCAGAAACGTACAACTGATAATAATATCCAATACTGTCAGATATTCTGGGCTACTTCTATGACACACATGGACAAGAGCGTTTTCCCAGAGCCATCAAAGTTTGATCCAACTAGGTTCGAGAACCAAGCATCAGTTCCACCCTACAACTTCATTCCATTCGGAGTGGGGCATCGAGTATGTCCAGGATACGAGTTTGCCAGGATTGAAATACTTGTTGTAATTCATTATATGGTAACTCAGTTCACATGGAAGTTCTGTGCAGACAACAAATTCAGTAGGGATCCCATGCCTGTACTCTACCAAGGACTGCCCTTAGAAATGAGGCCAAGGAAACCTTGTAAGTATTAAAATGTTTTGTCAACTTAAATAGTTATATGTGCTTTGTTTAGAAGGATGATAACGTGTCTTAATGTAAGTGATGTGATAGCTATCTATATATGCCTTTGAAACAAGGTATGCAAAGCTACATTTGTGGGTATTAACTAACAAAACCAACACTGAAAGTTCTTGTTCTTTTGGGATTGGTGTTTTTGCCCCCTTAAAGCTCTTGTTGGAATTGAACTAATAACTAAAAAGGGATGTTATTTTGCTTAAGACAACAAAAGTGATATGTTTATTGAATCAAATAGACTCTGTTGTGCTTATCATATTTTGGTGTGCTACACTTTTCTTTTTGCTGGAAATTTTGGTGTTACATTATTATAGGTAGGGGTGTTTGTTGGTTTAAAACCGACAAAATTTAATCAATCCACACATGTGATGCAATCCAATTAGAGCTTAGGTTCCGATTCAGTCTGATCCATTTTGTATTTGATTGATTGGATTCAATGATCGGTTTTAGTTTCATCAAATGACTTAAATTGTTCTTAACTTCTAATTTCAAATGTGAAAAAGCATGAAACCAACTAGGTTGGATTGCATTAGATTCGATTTTAAAATTTAGGGATCCAATTTGATCAGCCAAACCATCAAAAAATTGACAAAATTGAAATGAATCGGTTGGTTTAGACAAATTGGATCGGATGTTGAACACCACTAACTATAGGCCAAAATTCAACTTTATCCTGTCTATCTTTGTTCTTTATCATTCATAAATTGGGCTGCTAGTGAGTTGGCGACACCTCTTGTTATTAACGTCTATCTAAATTTTCTTCATACAATCTGAGTTCAAAATTCAAATGATGACAAGATCATGTGTTCATGTATTTGACAGTTATGATGCTCGACATCTCTCTTGACAAACCTAAATTTGCAGTCTGATTAGACAAACGAAATAATGATCGAATAATTCCCCTGAACTTGAGCCACCTTACTCGACTCGACACTTGTCTTTTGTTTTGTCAAATGTGTCGTACAAAAAGTACTTGTCAACATAAATGATTGCAGTTTGCATTATATTACAAGTCATACTTGCATCTTTAACAGAAAAGCAAGGGCTAAACTAGCAATTTGTAGAGATACCCTAGAGTGACAGATAAACCTGAGAGATTCTTTAAACAGAAAAAAAAAAATAATATGTTGTTCCTAACTCCTTTTGAAACTAGAACACTTCAATCAATTTGAATGACATTATAAAAAAAATAAGAAAAAAATGTTGTGGAAAAGAAAGACATGCATTACAATTCATATTCTTTCATGTACATTGTACAACAATTGGAACACTAACACTGCCTCCTTGTACCTGACTACCAACGATTATAGCTTCGCCATCTTTCATACATTTGTATCAACAATAGAACTACACTAAAAGCAGAAGAAACTGGTATGGCATCAACCATAGGCCTAACAAATTTGCACGAGCATAGGCCTAACAAATTTGTACCAGCAACGAATTGAGGACTTAGCAATTCCGTGACCTGGAGTACTTTGGGGGCAGTGATTCGCACCTTTCATTCATATGGGAGTATGGTTCCATGCTGTTGTATTCAGGTAGTTCCATTCGATACTTCCCTTTAATCTGACAGAAAGGAAGCTTCACAGTGTCCCCGTCATTGCACCACTTTGGCAGGCGTGCTTGAATTATTTTCAAAGAATTTCAGCATATAAGCATCTTTTTATTCTGCATTTATGGCAAATAA